>NW_016160109.1:35270-45039 GCF_001687245.7 Rhagoletis zephyria | reverse complement strand
TATCTCACGTACGATGCAAGAAAAACATTTTTCCTTTGAATCGAATACTTTAAGCATTGTTGACGCTATTTCCATTTAAATGAGGAAATAGCATAACTTACTTCATTTCGAAAATTTTGTTGAGTTTATTTCGTTTTAGAAAAGGTAATAAATAAATAATAACACCTTAGTTACAATTTTAGTGAATAGTTCTCGCAAATAATGCTATTTTGTGGTTGAAAGCACTTGATCGCCGGCAGAAACTAATCAACTTCTGTGCGAAAGCCACAGCAAAAGGAAAGGAAATAGTTGTTCATTAAGGATTTGTCTGAAATATCGTTATTTAAACTCGCCACTGTACACTCAATTTGTAAAAATCACCTTTTTCACTTAATTGTTAGTTTGTTGCACTTTGTGGTAAATTTTCGTTTCGCTTATGATGTCACATCAAAGCAGCCGGCTGTCAAACTCAAACCAAAAAAGATAGCGAAATGTTGAGGGCGCAATCATCTTTTCTGTAATTCTTGTTACAGCACTACATTTACAAGTAGTGATAGAACGATATGAGTACCGAGTACAGAATATCGACATTTTTCATGAGTGCTGAGTAGTATCGGGAACTCGATACTTATTGACAAGTACCGAGTAAAGATGGCGAATACTAAAAAGTATCGACGAGCTAAAAACTTTTCCAAGTAAAAACTTTTTTAAGGCCTAGACAAAGATTTCGATCTTTCAATTAAAGTCGAAAAATTAAAAAAAAAAACAAGTAGGAGTAGCGCTGTCTTCGGATATGCCGAAGGCTTCATACCTTTCATGAACATCTGCAAATTTTACTTTGACAGATTACTGCTTTTGAATACATCTGCATACATCGATAGAGGAGTTACATACTTATATAAAAAATCGCATCTAAACAATCAGAGGTATGGAAGATATACTTTATATGGCACCAATCTAAGTGATTTTCACTGCTATGTGATCGGTATGTAAACCGGTAACACAATTTATTGGGTTTAGTTTCCTACATAAAGGAGATATATGGCAAAAACTGGTATCTGAACAATCAGTGCTATTGGAGATAAAGCTTATACAGCATAGATTTTCATGATTTTCTCAGTAGACTTTGTATTATTATTTATAAAATATCTTAGTCAAATAAAGAAGTTTTACAGTAAAATCCCATATCTGAACAATCACACTGTAAGTATTCTGTTAATAATGAGTGAAAATGGTGCGATATTTCATGTTCCTAGCTGCATAATGGGAGGAGTTTTGATAAAAGACCTCATATCTGAACAATCAGTTGTATGGGGTCTGCAGGTTATAGTGACCCGATCTTTGTTACTTTCACTGTAAGTCTTCTGTTGATAATGAGTGAAAACAGCGCGCAATTTCATGGTCCTAGCTACATAAATGGATGAATTATAACGAAAAATCTCATATCTGAACAATCAGTTGCATGGAAGCTACCCCATACAACTGATTGTTCAGATATGAGGTCTTTTATCAAAACTCCTCCCATTATGCAGCTAGGAACATGAAATATCGCACCATTTTCACTCATTATTAACAGAATACTTACAGTGTGATTGTTCAGATATGAGATTTTTCGTTATAACTTCTCCATTTATGCAGCTAGGAACATGAAATATCGCACCATTTTCACTCATTATTAACAGAATACTTACAGTGTGATTGTTCAGATATGAGATTTTTCGTTATAACTTCTCCATTTATGCAGCTAGGAACATGAAATATCGCACCATTTTCACTCATTATTAACAGAATACTTACAGTGTGATTGTTCAGATATGGGATTTTACTGTAAAACTTCTTTATTTGACCAGCTAAAACCGATAAATTTCGTAAGATATTTTATAAATAATAATACAAAGTCTACTGAGAAAATCATCAAAATCTATGCTGTATAAGCTTTATCTCCTATAGCACTGATTGTTCAGATACCAGTTTTTGCCATATATCTCCTTTATGTAGGAAACTAAACCCAATAAATTGTGTTACCGGTTTACATACCGATCACATAGCAGTGAAAATCACTTAGATTGGTGCCATATAAAGTATATCTTCCATACCTCTGATTGTTTAGATGCGATTTTTTATATAAGTATGTAACTCCTCTATCGATGTATGCAGATGTATTCAAAAGCAGTAATCTGTCAAAGTAAAATTTGCAGATGTTCATGAAAGGTATGAAGCCTTCGGCATATCCGAAGACAGCGCTACTCCTACTTGTTTTTTTTTTTTTAATTTTTCGATTTAATTGAAAGATCGAAATCTTTGTCTAGGCCTTAAAAAAGTTTTTACTTGGAAAAGTTTTTAGCTCGTCGATACTTTTTAGTATTCGCCATCTTTACTCGGTACTTGTCAATAAGTATCGAGTTCCCGATACTACTCAGTACTCATGAAAAATGTCGATATTCTGTACTCGGTACTCATATCGTTCTATCACTACTTGTAAATGTAGTGCTGTAACAAGAATTACAGAAAAGATGATTGCGCCCTCAACATTTCGCTATCTTTTTTGGTTTGAGTTTGACAGCCGGCTGCTTTGATGTGACATCATAAGCGAAACGAAAATTTACCACAAAGTGCAACAAACTAACAATTAAGTGAAAAAGGTGATTTTTACAAATTGAGTGTACAGTGGCGAGTTTAAATAACGATATTTCAGACAAATCCTTAATGAACAACTATTTCCTTTCCTTTTGCTGTGGCTTTCGCACAGAAGTTGATTAGTTTCTGCCGGCGATCAAGTGCTTTCAACCACAAAATAGCATTATTTGCGAGAACTATTCACTAAAATTGTAACTAAGGTGTTATTATTTATTTATTACCTTTTCTAAAACGAAATAAACTCAACAAAATTTTCGAAATGAAGTAAGTTATGCTATTTCCTCATTTAAATGGAAATAGCGTCAACAATGCTTAAAGTATTCGATTCAAAGGAAAAATGTTTTTCTTGCATCGTACGTGAGATATGTGAATGGAATGCCTTTACAATAAATATTGCCCCGTAAGGCACTCCGCACATTAAGCGCCGAATCGTAGTTGTGTAATCGTTTTGGCATACTAAAGTGTGAAGCTTTTATGCCGAACGCATGTATTTCAATGAAGCTCTGTACATTACGATTTATAATCATGTTTTCGCCAAATCATAAAAGCTTCATGAATCGGAGCGCCCAAAAAGGCGCTTGCCGTTTTAAAATCGTCAGTTGTTTACTTTTTTGTCTTGGAAGTAAAAATTATTTGCCATTTCTATAGGAAATAATTGAATATAACCGATTTCGTGCCAAAATTTGTGCAAATTGTATTAAACCACAAGCAATTATGTAATATTTCGCTGCAAAAATATTTGCGGAAGTGCGAAGTTAGAATATGTTTATTAGTTGGTGATTTATTCGGTTGACAAACGGGCTCGCTTATTTGCATAAACAGCCTTTATTTGCTTTGACTCATGCATTTTCCTCTTTAAAATGCGCATAAGCAGCCGAACAAATGCACGAAATATTTGGAAATTAACTCGGATCCGGGCAGTTTTCGTTGACAACACTGGTAAAAACGGCCAGCTATTGTCTTTTGTACAAGTAAGCAAACAAAGCACGCGAGTTCCGCGTCCGCGGTAGCCATGTGGTAAGAGTTACGGGCTACAAGCCTGTAGCTACCAGGTTCGATCCTCGGTTGGAGCGATTGCGAAAAAATTTTTTGTTTTTATATATATTTTATTTTATATTTTATATTATTTTATATTTTTTTATTTTATTTGATCTATATATTTAACTTTATTTATTTTATTTTCATTTGCTTTATTTTATATCACATTTTTTATTTTACTATTAGGTAATTTAAATTTTTAGAGTTGAATTTTAATAAAAAGTCAACAACAACCAACTGAAAGCAACGTAAAAAAATAAAGAACAAACGAAATAAATGAAAATTCAACTGGCCGTGGGACTCGAACTCACGACCTTGCGGCTCGTTTATCCACATAACTGCCGTCTGTTAGGTCAAAATAATTATGTGCATATGTGCAAATGACAATGAAGATGTCACAACGCCGAAACCGGTTTGTCTCCAAACCAAATTTGACAAGGGATGACGGAAAGTCGTTCCACAATACATCATACTCCTACCCTGTCGGAAACACAAACAACCAAAAAGAAGATATTTTAATTTGTTAATTTAAAAGAAAGATCTCGATGTAGGTTAAAATACACTGTTTAAAAACTAAATTTGATTTATTTAAGGAAATTCTTATGAATTTTACTGAAAAGTCTTTAAATACACTTTAATTTTTTTGTTTATTTGCGCATATTAGGAGAGGTATCCAGTTTCCTCCTAATTTGCACACCGTGTAATAAAATTAAACATTGCCTGTTCACTTTTACATACCAAATTTGTCGCGAAGAGTAAAATTACACATAAAATGTTTAAACTAGAGTAAATGTGAGCCCCTACTGCTTTTTATTAATAGAAAATGTATTTTTAGTTTAAAAATCTTTGCATTTTTAAACATTTGAAGAGTATATTTATGTGTATATTTTAAAGATCTCAAGTTCAAAATCAAATCCTGAACATCTTATAGGTATATTTATACAGATTCTTGTTGAAAAATAGATACTTTTCATTAGTAGTTTTACATGAACTTTTTAGAGTGTACATGTACAAATTTAACATATTAATTACTATTTATTATATTTACTTTGCAAAATACTTATGCATAAAAAATGTAATTTATAAATTTAAATTACAATTGTTTGATTTTATGAAAAATAAAAATATATATACATGTATTTCAAGTCCTTAGGATGGGTTAAATGTCTTTTTTCTTTAAAATGTTTGGTTTTCTTACTAATTATGAGATGGATACGTAAAAAAAGAAAATTGGATACATTTGGATACATTTTTGGCTTGGTCGGTGATACATTTTCTTGAGACGGCGCGGCAACACTGCTGCTTATGCGCATTTTAAAGAAGAAAATGCATGAGTCAAAGCAAATAAAGGCTGTTTATGCAAATAATCGAGCCCGTTTGTCAACCGTATTACAGCTTTTATGCAGGGCGCGCAAGTGTGCAGAAGTCGAGTCGTCATGCATTCGTTTCGGAATGACGAAACGATTATCTACTCTGAGTAAAGTTTTCTGAAGTAGGCCACCAAAAGATGACTTTTAAATTTTTTAAATTTCATTGGACGATTTCGAAAGTTTGCATGGTGTGCAATATTGACACCAAAGCTTTTGCGCTAATTTTAATTTTTCGACGAGTTATTTGCAAACAAACTTTAAGGCAGGCTTTTACACTTTTTGCAATATTTCAGCGAATGTTATGCATTTTTGACAGCAATTAGAAAACTTATTGAGCAACAAAATTAGGTGGTCAGTTTGCAAAATTTCCAATTTTTTTTTATAAAAAAATGATTTTTTTTTAACAATTGAATTTTTTACCAACTTCTCATATATTTACTCATACTTACTTATAAAAAACGAAAAGACAACTTTTGGTGGGCTACTTCAGAAAACTTGACTCTCTCCTTTGATTAGGTGCATAATGTGCGGAGTGCCTAAGTCCATAGATGAAAGAGGTTATTGCCAAATCCTCAGTGCTATTAATCAAAACCCACAATCTTGAACCTCTTCTTCTTCTTCTTTTTTGGCGCTGTAACCGCCTAAGCGATTTTGGCCGAGTTCAGCAAAGCACGCCAGTCGTTTCTCCTCTGTGCCAACTGACGCCAATTGGAAACGCCAAGTGAAGCCAAGTCCTTCTCCACCTGATCTTTCCATCGCAGTGGGGGCCTCCCTCTTCCTCTGCTACCACCAGCGGGTTCCGAGTTGAATACTTTCAGAGCTGGAGCGTCGGTGTCCATTCGAACGACATGACCAAGCCAGCGGAGCCGCTGTATTTTAATTCGCTGCACTATGTCCATATCGTTGTAAAGCTCATACAGCTCATCGTTCCATCGTCTGCGGTACTCGCCGTCGCCAACGCGTAAAGGACCGTAAATCTTCCGCAAAATCTTTCTCTCAAACACCCCAAGAGCCGCCTCATCGGATGTTGTCATTGTCCATGCTTCTGCGCCATATACCAGCACGGGCATGATGAGTGACTTATAGAGCGTGGTTTTCGTACGTCGAGAGAGGACTTTACTCCTGAATTGCCTACTCAGTCCAAAGTAGCACTTGTTGGCAAGAGTGATTCTACGTTGGATTTCAATGCTGACATTATTATCGGTGTTAATGCTGGTTCCCAAGTAAACGAAATTCTCTACTTTCTCGAAATTGTAACTGTCAACAGTGACGTGGGTGCCAAGGCGCGAATGTGCTGACTGTTTGTTTGATGACAGGAGATACTTCGTCTTGTCCTCGTTTACCACCAGACCCATGCGCTTTGCTTCCCTATCCAACTTGGAAAAGGCAGAACAGACTTCGCGGTTTTTGTTACCGATGATGTCGATGTCATCGGCATAAGCCAGCAATTGCACGCTCTTGTAGTAAATTGTTCCTGAGCGGTTCAGTTCTGCAGCTCTTATTATCTTCTCCAACATCAGATTAAAGAAGTCACATGAAAGGGAGTCGCCCTGTCTGAAACCCCGTTTTGTGGCGAACGGCTCGGAGAGGTCTTTTCCAATTCTGACGGAGCTGGTGGTATTGCTCAACGTCATTTTACACAGCCGTATGAGTTTTGAGGGGATGCCAAATTCAGACATAGCGGCGTATAGGCAACTCCTTTTAGTGCTGTCAAAAGCGGCTTTAAAGTCGACAAATAGGTGGTGAGTGTCGATCCTTTTCTCGCGGGTCTTTTCCAAGATTTGGCGTATTGTGAATACCTGGTCTATGGTGGATTTGCCAGGTCTAAAGCCACACTGATAAGGCCCAATCAGTTCATTGACGGTGGGCTTCAGTCTTTCACACAATACGCTCGATAAGACCTTGTAACCTATGCTTAGAAGGCTGATCCCGCGGTAGTTGGCGCGAATGGCGGGGTCACCTTTCTTGTGGATTGGGCAGAGCACACTTAAATTCCAGTCGTCGGGCATGCGTTCATCTGACCATATTCTGCACAAGAGTTGATGCATGCACCTTATCAACTCCTCGCCGCCGTACTTGAATAGCTCAGCTGGCAGGCTGTCAGCTCCAGCGGCTTTGTTGTTTTTCAGCCGCGTTATTGCTATACGTACCTCGTCATAGTCAGGCGGTGGAACGTCGACTCCGTCATCATCGACTGCGGGCTCGGGTTCTTCTTCTCCACAACTTTCCGTGCTGCTACCATTTAGTAGGGCGGAAAAGTGTTCCCTCCATAATTTAAGTACGCTCTGGACATCAGTTACTAGGTCGCCATTATTGTTCTTACAGGAGTGCGCCCCGGTCTTTAAACCTTCCGTAAGTCGCCTAACTCTCTGGTAAAATTTTCGGGCATTCCTCCTGTCGGCCAGCATTTCAAGCTCTTCGCACTCACGTATTTCTGCCTCTGTTGGGCATGCGGTTCATACTAGTTGTGAGGTAGTTTAGAACTAGTACATTTGACTACAGGGTGTGAACTCAAAATGACTTACCCTTGCATCCGGAAACGCTGAAAGGCCCTTCGTTGTATCCTGGTGGCATGGTGGGGATAGGCTGCGAAGGTTATATACACATATAAAAGCTGTACGTTTGCATATTCTGGTTTTCTTGTTTTTTATAATTAAATTCTTCGAATCTAGAATGCACCACTTCAAATTTGTTATATATATATGTGACCTGGTCTACGGAAAGGGGGCTTAGGAGTCAAAAAATCAATTTTCACTTTTTGGTTGATTCGGATGGAAGATGAGATGCTTTTTCACGTGGTTAAAAGCAGAAAATCCTAACTTGCTTAGAAGTGTACTAAAAATGTAGAGAAAGAAGAGTAAAAATACGACAAAATATAATTTATTGGTAATGAACAAAATACATTGAATTATAAGCTATAAAGACATGATTATACACTAGAAAAACGTATTATGGGCCAAAAATAATAATGCTGAGTAGTTTATGTATTTTTCTTTGTTGTCGTTTTCCTTGAGATCTTTTTACGTGTTGATCCTGAGGAAGATGGACCTGGTTCCTCGTCTGGTTTGAGAACATCTTCACTAGTTTTTGCCTTCCGTTTCTTCGATGGCAAATCTTTCGGCAATGGAGCCACAATATCTACTTTAGATATATCCGAAACTCAGTAAGTGTTGTTGTTGGTCGGAATATTATTATAGTTCATCGTGTAAGTTGCTAGTGGGGAACATTTAAAAAAGTAACACTGAAGAAGTGACGTTTACTGTTTCTGTTGATTATCGTCTTCGCATTTCGCATGAAATGAAACATGAGTGTTGATGAGGAGTTCAGTGCCGTATACCGACAATATTTCCATGAAAAGGATGATGAAAACTATGAAGAGAGCGATGATGATGAAGACGAAGGATGTGTATCTCAGGCAGAAGATGATACCGAACAAACTTTTGTTAAGATGGACCTGTATGTTGTTGATGTAAAGGAGGAGGAGCTGGTAACAAAATTTCTGTCAAAAGATTGTTGTAATAATGAATGCCATACACTGATACCACGGGAAATGATCGAGAGTACGCGGAACAATTGTTTAGAGATGTCGAAAAATGAACTTGATTTAGTGATACCAGAGAACTTAGATAGATAGAGAAGGTGCAAATTTTTGGAACGTAAAATTGTTTGGCTGAAAAATAAATCCATGGAATATCACCACAGCGCGATTAACATTCCAAGAAGAGTTAACAGAGAAAAATGTAAATTTCTGTTATGATAATGTTATATTTGTTGCAAGTGTCTGGCTATGTGTAGCTAGGTTGCAGGTGAATGCAGAAACGTATTCATGTATATTTTTTTTACAAAATTAAATAAATTAATATAGTTAAATTTTATTAAATGTACTTTTATATTAGTTAAAATTGCTGATTTGCATTTCTGCATGACCATTTGTTAAATATAATTTATTCAGTAGTTAATGTTGCTAAAAACTTAAAAAGCATCTGTTCAAGTTCGCTTCTTGTACGAGTATTATATTATGTAAATAGTAAAAATGCATGTTAGTTAAAAAAATTATAAAATTGGTTTTTTCACATACTCACTTTAAAGATGGACGCATTAACAAAAAAATGTATAAAGCAATGTGTTTGTTAACTTCTGTTAACTGTTTTTTGACTTTTACTGCAATACTCGTAGATATTATTTGTAAATAATAGTTCTGGAGTCAAATGCAAATCCATTTCCCAGGCATGCGCATATGGATGCTTGTAGTACATACAGATGCGATCAACTAATTAGCAACGAAATTCAAAATGATATTGTTTACAAATTATGCTTATTTATTTATTTTTAATAATTTCCTTTAAAATATAATTCAATCTATAACAGAAACCACAATAATAAAAGTTTAAAAGCTTGCACAATTTGCAAAATAATTAATCAAACTTCAAAAAATTGTTATAAAAATTTAAAAATTTTTAGTTAGAATATTTAGAAAATTTTCGGGTATGCAGCTTTGTAGTCCATTCAATCAAGTACACTAAAGTCCAAGTTTCTAGTCGTTAAAAATTACCGTTGATTTCTTAGAATTTTTTTTTTGTGGAGGGTGTTCGCATTTTCTTCCATATAACACATGAACCAATTTTTTTTTGTATGAAAAATAAACAGCAACACCCCAACAAAAAAATCTAAAAAATCAACGGTAATTTTTAACAACTTGAAACTTGCACTTTCTTATAATATAATTGAATGGACTACAATACTGC
>NW_016160109.1:11047-35245 GCF_001687245.7 Rhagoletis zephyria | reverse complement strand
GACCAACAACAACACTTACTGGACCAACAACAACACTTACTGGACCAACAACAACACTTACTGGACGTCCGGCGCGGAGAACAATTAACGAGATAATGAGGAACTGACGAAACGAGTTGCTTACTTTTAACAGCTTTTACACAGAAAACTAGTTTTCGCACGTAAGCTCCCTTTTCGTAGACCAGGTCACATATATATATAAATTTTTTTTTTTACGCGAGTGGATCCTACAAAAATACGCAACTTCGCCGTGCCGTTACTTACTAAATATTTGTTCTAAATTCCTTCTCATACGTATTTAATTATTCTAATTATTAAGTGCATACATCGACATATGCATATGTATGTATGTGTATGCATGCATGTAAGTACATCGATGTATGCATATGTATTTTTACATTACTACGGCAGCGTTTTTGCTGCATTTAAAATGCAACATTTAGCACTTTCGAATAGATGTTTTCGAAGAGCGTTCATGCTATCGCATTTAGCAAATGTACATTTACGCGAGTTCGAAATCTTATGCTTTTGAGAAACAGCCGTTCCAGTCGCTTATTCATATCCGTATCTATTACGATCACTTCTCACGCATAAGATAACGTGCAAAAAACCCTACTGAAAAGGAAAAAAATAAATTTGAGACCAAAAATTCAATACAAAAACTTGAATTGCTTTAACCATAACCGAACATTTGTTCGTGTATATATTCATTTGTCGGTGCTGTCAATTAAAATTTCCTCACTTAATTAGGAAAAAAAACAAACAGAGTTGATAACAAATTGATCCAGATTTCTATCAGCATCACATCGATGTTGAATTGGTGTAACTTTACTTTATCCAAATAATGTAAAATAATAAATGAAATCTCGATCGGCGATCACTGAAACGCAGCTAGTCACTGTATACACGAAAAAGCAAGGTTGCCACTTTTTATCATTAAACCATGTTCGAATCGTGGAAATTTTGGAAGATCACAGGGTTGCTTTTAGCATTTAGATTCTTAATGCAAAAATGGAGTTGCATTTAGTTGCATTTAGGTGACGAATTTTGTATGGATAAATGTACATTTAGAGTAGCATTTAGAGCTAAGTACGTGGAAGTATGCTACTTACGTTTAAAACTTTTACAATTTTTTAGTTTTCTTCACTATGTAGATGTTCTTATTATATGTACATAATTGTGGTTACATTTGTATGAAGAACTAGAATATATTTTTTATATCAAGAAATTATTTTAAGTTTTTTCCTAGATTTTGTTAGATCTTACAAGCCTGAAGGGCTATTTCGATTACCTTACCACTGCTTGTAATTCCTCGATTTAGCTTAGTGTTTGGAATTTTTTTTATATTTTTCATGTTTTTATTCTTTTGGGGTCTACCAGACCAAATCTGGACACTTCTATACCTCTTAAACACTAATTAATTAAGTAATTATACACAAGTTACATGAAATTTTAACATATGGCTATCAACAGAACAAGTGTTAAGAAATCTTTGAGCTGAACATTTGATTTTTTTGTTGCAAAAATTAAGCTCAAATTATTTCATAAGTTAAATGGACTGTCAAAAGATTGGAATCAATCGAAATGGTTTTGAAAGTAATTTAGTTCTAAACTGTATTTAGGACAGTTGCCATGTGCTTAAAAAAATTAAATCCAACTTAATTCATCAGTTAATTTAAATATGTATATCACTGTATACACGAAAAAGCAATGTTGCCACTTTTTATCATTAAACCATGTTCGAATCGTGGAAATTTTGGAAGATCACAGGGTTGCTTTTAGCATTTAGATTCTTAATGCAAAAATGGAGTTGCATTTAGTTGCATTTAGGTGACGAATTTTGTATGGATAAATGTACATTTAGAGTAGCATTTAGAGCTAAGTACGTGGAAGTATGCTACTTACGTTTAAAACTTTTACAATTTTTTAGTTTTCTTCACTATGTAGATGTTCTTATTATATGTACATAATTGTGGTTACATTTGTATGAAGAACTAGAATATATTTTTTTATATCAAGAAATTATTTTAAGTTTTTTTCCTAGATTTTGTTAGATCTTACAAGCCTGAAGGGCTATTTCGATTACCTTACCACTGCTTGTAATTCCTCGATTTAGCTTAGTGCTTGGAATTTTTTTTATATTTTTCATGTTTTTATTCTTTTGGGTCTACCAGACCAAATCTGGACACTTCTATACCTCTTAAACACTAATTAATTAAGTAATTATACACAAGTTACATGAAATTTTAACATATGGTTATCAAAAGAACAAGTGTTAAGAAATCTTTGAGCTGAACATTTGATTTTTTTGTTGCAAAAATTAAGCTCAAATTATTTCATAAGTTAAATGGACTGTCAAAAGATTGGAATCAATCGAAATGGTTTTGAAAGTAATTTAGTTCTAAACTGTATTTAGGACAGTTGCCATGTGCTTAAAAAAATTAAATCCAACTTAATTCATCAGTTAATTTAAATATGTATATCAATGCCAGGCGAAAGATTTTAGTTTGAAAATACTTTTAAAGGGGTTGCCACCTGTTAGAAAAGTCGAATTTCTTTTACTTATACGAAGGATACATAAATGAAATATCGAAACATTAGTGTCAAACGAAAAAATTTTAAGAAAACTATAGGCCGATAAAATTTTTATTAGAGTTGCCATCTATTTTTATTTTTTTTTTGGATGTCATCACATCTGCACCGTTATTTCAAATTTCCAAAATGAGAAGTCAAATTAAAGAACTGGGATTCTACAAATATGTGCACGGGTTTAATTTTTTGAAATTACAGGGAGATTTAAAATTTGATGAAATGAAAACCGACACCATGCGAGACCTCTCATCACTCAGAAATGGTTTAGATTAATCACTAGGATTATTTTTAGAGGTTTTTGAATAGGGTTTCACCTGTTTATAAAATGTAATTAAATGTTGGCGTTTCGACGCCAGGCGGGTTCACTAGTTTGTAAAAATCTTGCATGCCAACTTCACTAAATATAGTCTTCAGACTACATACTACATATTGCACATATGAGCCCTTCAGGGCACACATCGATTAACTCCAATTTTTGAAAAATCTTAAATTTAAGTGTCAAAACACTTGGTATAGTCATAACTTATTACGTTTATAATAACTTTATATAACATACAATAGTATATAATATTTAGAACAACATTTGGGGCATTCACAACGGTGTCGTAAGTGTCGTATTGTTGTATGTCGTAAACTTTAAACGCCTAAAAAATATATTAAGAGGGTTCGCAAAGTACCACCAAAATCATACTATGAATTTTCGCAGTGTTAAAAAATAGTTGGTTGTGGTTTCAAGTTCTCTTAACATTTATTTAAGCTTTTAAAGTTTACGACATACAACAATACGACACTTACGACACCGTAGTGAATCCCTCAAATATTTATTTAATTTAATTAATTAAATTTAATTTAATACTATATTGAAAACATTAGGGCATTAAGATGTAATCTTTACTTGCTCAATGATACAAACAAATTGCAAAAAATAAAATAAAAAGTACAGATAATAATTAATATTACAATATAGATTAAGGTAATGTATACGTTGAATTACAAATCATATATTATAAAATAAAACAAAGGTAAGCTTATAACCACTATTCTTGATCACGCTTGGAAGAAAAAAAGTTAAATATGAGTTTTTTGAAGTTGCCTATGTGCAACGCGTTCTTCAAGGACAGTGGAAGGGAGTTCCAGAGTCTTACCGCATTAAAGGCCTGCTCAAACAGGCGCGGTGCGGTATAATACCGTACGATATGCGGTATCAAATACCATGGCGGTATATGGGAGCACTCAAACAGACGCGGTATTGGAAGTGCGGTACACCGCGGTACAGAACTCTACCGCAGCATGCAGCGTTCACCGTGCGGNTATAATCCCGTACGATATGCGGTATCAAATACCATGGCGGTATATGGGAGCACTCAAACAGACGCGGTATTGGAAGTGCGGTACACCGCGGTACAGAACTCTACCGCAGCATGCAGCGTTCACCGTGCGGTATAAGAAGATATATCGTAAGCAGAGTTACAATTTAGAGCTAGAGTTCTACCACATATTTTAAAAAGTGCTACAGATTATAAATTCTACCTTTTTCATTATAAAAAACGTGAGTTTAAAAGTGCTCGTAATACATTTGTTGGCATAAATGTAATATTCTTTGGTTTTATTTCTCACAAAGTAAATAAAATAAAGTTGAACTTTTTCGTTTGTTTGAAAAATGTTTTTCAAATCTGGCAATGTTGCTCAGAAATATGAACGGTAAATTTACTGGAATTTAAAATTCTTTCGCAAAAGGTACATAATGGAGCGCAGATATGGAAATATTTATAAAATCTTTCTTCGTGGTTACGCAGTTGAGGCATCAGGCTGGAAAATTCACCACCTTCTTTTCTTCTCAAATTTATTTCGTGAACCCATCTTCTTTTTCTTAAACATATACATAAATTAAGAACTTTGCAGGATAAAACAAAGATGTAGGCATATTCATACCTTCTGTTTTCTTCGTCGAGAAGTGCTGCTAATAGCAATAATTCGTCCTCAGAGCTTGAGCTGTCCATCGCGAAAATCAGATTTATAATATATGTATAAATTTAGAAGGAGGAATGCGTAGAGTGCCGTCACATGGCACCAAAGTTTCGTGCTATACCGCACCGCGCCTGTTTGAGTGCCTTTGCGTATATCGTTACCGCGTATCGTACGCGATTATACCGCGCTGTACCGCACCGCGCCTGTTTGAGCAGGCCTAATAAAAAACAGTCTTGAAGTGCATAAATAGTTAAATCTCGGAAAAATGAGACCTGACGAACGTGTACTCTTGGAGAACTTAAGTTTATTGTACAGATATTCCGGGCTCTTCGTGATAAATAATTTGAACATAAAAATGCAATTACGCGCGTTCAGAAAATTTTATAAATCACAGCCAAGTATAGAATTACGCATAGATGAGAGATGATCGTATTTATTTAAACCAAATACATACCTTGTGGCAGAGTTAATGGCGATATTCAATTTTTGGAGTGAATGAGAGTCTAATTTGCCGTAGACGATTTCAAAGTACGTGATACAAGGAACAATTAAACTTGTAATTAACTTTTTCTTAGTGCTTACCGGTACATAAGGTGAAGTTACTCTAAGACATCGTAGAGTAAAAAATATTTTACTCACAACTTCATTAACATGATCATCACACGCAAGTCTAGAGTTAATAACGAAACCCAAATTCCTGGCTTTGTCAACTAATTTAAGCTGGTTGGCACCAATAAATAAGTTGGGAATATCCGATGCCAAAAATTTATCTTTAGCGACAGGTATTACACAAGATTTTTGAGCATTGAGGCAAAGTAAATTCTCCCTAGACCATGCAAATATTGAGCTTAAGTCCTCGTTAAGTTGTAGACAAATATCCTGAATCGATCCAATTTTATTAGAAACATACAGCTGCACATCATCGGCATAGGCGTGTAAGCGCGCATGAGTGCAGGTGCTGAAAATGTCATTTATGAAAATGCTAAACAAAAGGGGGCCAAATATGGATTNAAACATACAGCTGCACATCATCGGCATAGGCGTGTAAGCGCGCATGAGTGCAGGTGCTGAAAATGTCATTTATGAAAATGCTAAACAAAAGGGGGCCCAATATGGATCCCTGAGGGACACCAGAGTATATATGCACGAGGTTAGAACAATTATTGCCGATTTTCACCTTTTGAAACCTGTCGCTCAAATAGCTCTCTATGAGTTTTACTGCAGTTTTGCTGAAGCTGAAATACTAAGCTAGTTTTTCACACAATAAATTGTGGTTTACAGAATCAAAAGCCTTAGAAAAATCAAGCAGACAAAGTAGTGTTAAATGACCTTGATCGAATGGCTGACGTATATCGTCTAAGACTTTAACAACAGCAGTAGAACAGGAGTGACCAGCTCTGAAACCACTCTGCAGAGGGTTTAGGAGTTTATTTTATGAATGAACTCAGATATTTGCTGCATCTCAAAAACCTTAGAAAGTCCTGTTAATATACTTATGGGCCTGAATTCACAAATCAGAGAGGCACCAGGTTTTTTGGCTATTGGTGTGACATTTGCTACTTTCCACTTGGATGGAAAGCACGAAGTGGTTAAACAGTGATTGAGTATGTGTGTAAAGCAAGCGAGAATGTAAGGCAAAATTAATTTGACAAACTTTATCGGAAGCCCATCATTCCCCACAGCATTAGATTTAATAATGCATACACATCTGGCCACTTCCTCCTCGCAAACGGAACTAAATTGAAATCTCGAGAGGGTGTGTTGGTCACAAGACGAAGAAGTGGTATTTGTTACAGACGTGTAATTAGTCAAGAAACTACTTGAAGCAAAAAAATTATTAAGTTCATTGGGATCAAGTGAGCAGGGTATTTCTGAGCTTGACCGCAAGCCCAACCTTTTCAAATTTCCCCAGATCTGTTCAGGAGGCAACGATACGTTAAGCTTTGCGCAGAAGAAGTTCTTCTTAGCTTGCCGTACAGAAATAGTAGCCGAATTCCGGGCACGTTTGTAGAGGTTCCAATCGTCCTCTGTTGGCCTCCTTTTCCAGGTGTTGTAAGAAATATTACGCTTTTTAATCGCTAATTTAACTTCCTTGTTAAACCATGGACAGGAGCGTAACTTAGAGATACACTGGCGAATAGGTACATGCTTATTAAAGAAATTTAAGATATTTTGAACCAAGAAGTCTAGTTTTTCGTCAGCAGTTACTAGCTGCCAACAAAAATTCCAATGGAACCGGTTTAAATCCGAAAACAACGCATCATATTTAATGGCCTTATAGTCACGGTAATAGAACTTCGTCTCTTCTTCAGCTTTGTTATTTAACTTAAAGCCGAACGAACAGAAAATCAAATCGTGGTCAGAGATGAAAGACAGTTGGTCAAACAAACGCACAGAAGTAGACCTTGATTGTATAATATAAACGGAATTTTAAAAAATAATGGCATCTCATCTCAGCATATGTATGTACATATGTAGTATAAGTTACCGGCTCATATATATGTAGTATAAGTTAAATCGCAAAAAAGCTGCTTGAGGTCAACTCTAAATTTAAAGATAACTTTAAAATGAAAAAATGGCTCTTAGAATTTCAAGAGTTGGGATTTACCTATGTACTTAAAAAAGTCAGATTGTTTACAAATTCACTGGTGGTAATAATTTCTGGAAATATTTATGCATACTGTTTGGCACGGTTCGTATAAAAAATCGAGTTGGGCCGCATGCGGCTCGCGGGCCGTGAGTTTCACACCCCTGCTGTAGACAAATTTTCTAAATACATTAGGCTTGTTCCACAAGCTACTAGAAGTCATTTCGAGTTACACATACGCGTTCCACATGTAAGTTTTAGAGTTTGATACACGCCCACAGTTTCAACTTTGCTCGAGTTTTTCTACAAGTAGCTTGTGGAACAAACCTATTGTATGTCAAAATATATTCGAAAGACTACACTTAGGCTGCGTTTCTCCAAACTCATTTAAGTGGAGATTGGTTTTAAAGAAATTTTGTATTTAATTATCAATTAAATTTTTTTTCAGTTTCAATAAGCTCTTTATTTAAATGAGTAGAAATGTGGCAGCACCGTGCTAAAAGTGGTAGTAAGAGCAGGACGGGTATACAGTAAACAGCTGATACACAATATTGTGGTGTGTTTATATTGATCAGATGATTAATCGTGTAACATCTCTGAGTGGGGTTATTCTGATTTAATTTTTATTTAATTGAAGAGCGTAGGTCACTTAAATCAAAATTAAAAACTAATTAAAATTTATTGGTGAAGCCAAAAATTTCAAACTTTAAATAATTGTTACTTCAATTTATCTGGTGAAATGCAGCCTTAAACTATCTTAAACGTTTTCTACTCCTGTCCAATTTACTAAGCTCTCATCCTCTGAAGAATCGTAGAACCAGAACTCCGTTGTACTAATTTTTACCCCAAGTTTTTAGAAACTCGCTTTCTGTTTTATTTCATTTTAATTTACACAAATTTACATAAATATGTATAAGCACACTATTTAGTTTGCTCGATTTATAAACAAAGCCTCTCAGCGGTGAAAAATATACTATTGTCAACAACCTAAACGAGCGAATTTCACAACAGCTGTATTCTTCATTTAATAAGCGTCATGAGCGTCGAATATCGAACCGAATTCATAATAGGGACCTTCGATTCGCTATACATATAATGCTAATCATAACTTTATGACACTCACATATTGACAAGATTTCACCTTTATCTTAATATTTTTTAATTTAAATTATTTGTTTTTAAGAACATAGTATATTTTTTAACAAAAACCATATAAATCCAAGTTTCAATCTTTGTGCAAAATTAATAAAGAAATCAACAAACTTTGTAAAAATTTCGATCTTTTTAATTCGAGTTTTTAGAAATATTTTGAGTATGCAGTTTTGTAGCCAAATTTCAATTATCATTAATTTTTGAGAATTGTTTCCGTTGAAGATGTTGCTCATTTTCTCCACATAAAAAAATCGTCGGAAATGCTTCATATGGAATGAAATGACTAACATCGTAAAAAAATTGCTAAAAAGTTACCTTAAACTTGCAGTAAAATCCAATGGGCCAACTGCGTACTCAAAATATTTCTTAAAAATCGAATTAAAAAGTTCGAATTTTTTACGAAAGGGTGTTTTTCAAATATTGCACAAAGAGTTTGGATTTATATGATTTTTGTTAAAGATTATACTATATTTTTATAAACAAATAATGAAAATTAAAAAATATTAAGACAAGTGGTCAAATCTTGTCAGTATGTAAATGCCGTAAAGTTATGATAAAGACTATACTTTCATAGTATCTACATACCCATTGTTTGAATTTTTCACGTTGGCGAAGAGATTTACATGATTTCTTATTCTATAAATAATCTTGTGCGAGCCTAAAAAAGGGATTATGATTGAAGATTAAAATAAAAAAAAAAAATGTGTTTTCAAATTTCTCGGTTGAGGTAGTATATTTTAACCGATGTTTTTTTCGAGCTCTTTGGGGGGCGATCGCCCCCATCGCCCCTCCCCTGTATTCGCCGCTGTTTCCCATAGCACAGAGTGCCGCCTAGGTGGGCAAAAACCGAAAAATTCGTTATCTGCAATGTGAACTTGTTTAGTATTTTTGTAAAGACAATTTATCCACTAAAAAGAATTAAACAGACATTTCCCAAAAAAAGTAATAATATGCCGCCAGGAAGCCACTACAGTCTACAAATTTTATACTGAGAATTTTAATAAGAGCATAGACATGCGTAAGCTCTTCACAGAAAAACATGTCAAAAATATATTCTTTGAAATGAAATATTGGTTTGACGTTTCTTGTTTCCATATAGATAGTAGAGAATTACAGGTATTAAAATTTTGGAATAAAATTAAACACAGGGTGTCCCTGCGGTATTCCAGAAAAACAATTTTTTTAAACAAAATTTCAAAAAATGCTAAATTTCAATGGAATGAATAAAAAATATATGTAAAAATTGATTATTTTTTATTATTTTATAAAATACCACGGGTTTTTAGCTTTCAAAAGAAAAATAATAAACCTGCTAATTTTTTGCACTTTCTGAAGTAATGCGTTTTTCGCTAATGCATACAATTATTTTTTAATTTTTTGTCAGTGCCTTGAGATCTGCACGATTTGTTCCATTTCAAAAATCAAGTGTCAGATTAAAAAGCTTGACCTGTGGACAATAGGTTTATTTTTTTTTTAAGAGTTGCCACCTGTTAAAAAATTAGATTTTTAAAAAATTAGATTAACATTTTTTATACCCGAGCGCACTTGTGCACAAGGGTATTATAACTTTGTTCACATAACGGTTGATTGTAACAGGCAAAACGAATCGAGATAGATATAGACAAATGTATACTTAAATGATCAGGATGAAAAGAGAAATCGATTAAGCGGTGACTGTCTGTCCGTCCGTCCGTCCGTCCGTCCGTCTGTGCACACGATAACTCGAGTAAAAATTAAGATATCTTAACGAAACTTATTACGTGTACTTCTTTCGGGCGTAGGACGAATGGTATTGAAAATGGGCAAAATCGGACAATAACCACGCCTACCTCCCATATAACGGTAACTTTCAGAAATACGAAAACTGCGATATTTTAGTAACTACTGAAGATTATTCACTCAGAATTGATATTTACAATAATTTTTAGACGACAAATAAGAATATTATAAATTTATGAAAAATGGGCGTAGCCACGCCCACTTATGGTTACATGTGTATATCTAGGCAACCGCTGCACCGATTTCTTCCAAACTTGGCACAGTTATTGGCCTTGGTACAAGATACCAAATGGCCGAAAATTTTTAAAATCAGAAAATAACCACGCCCACATCCCATATAACGGTAATTTGGAGAAATACGAAATCTTCGATAAATCAGTAAATATTAAAGCTAATTTATTCAAAATTGATGCTAGCAACATTTCTTTACCAAGAAATACGTTTATCATAAAATTTTGAAAAATGGGCGTGGCACCGCCCACTTATGATCACATATATGTATCTCGGTAGCCGTTCTACCAATTTGTACCAAACTCGGTATGATTATTGTGCTTGCCACGTAGAAGCAAAACGTTGAAAATTATTGGAATCAGATTCAAATTACGACGACTTTTCATATAACGGCAATTTTCAGAAATGCTTGAAACTTCAATATTTCGAAATTTAAGGACGCTAATTTACTCAAAATTGCTACACACCGGCTTATCATGTAGCGGTAGCTTTCGCAAAGGTGAAAATCATATACTTAGTACCTGCGCCGGGTATTTAATGTTCGGCTCTGCCCGAACTTAGACTTTCTTACTTGTTTCGCTTAGTTTAGGCATTGCCGGTAATGCATAGCAGAATCTTCTACAATATTTTATTAATTTTGCTGCTTTGATTCCTTCCACCATAGTCAGATGAAAAATAGAATGGATTGCCAACAATTTTTTTCCTACCGTTACTTTCTTATAAATAGATGAAATTGCACCAACTCACCTAAAGGGTAAAACAAACAAGATCTCACAAGGATTTAGATTAGAAAAAACAAGAAAAGAGGCACACAAAATTGAAATTCATGATGATAGTTTTGAGTTTGGAAATTAAGGAGACGAACATACAAATAAAAATTATTCTTACAACAATTGGACACATTAAGGAAGTTCTCCAAAAAAAATTTTATGAAAAAGATTTTAACTTAGTAATAGAAAATCACAAACAGTACTTGAGAGATACAAAAACGTACCGAGAAATATTTGCACACTAAAATACACGCATATTGAAAAAAAGTTTTGAGAAATTTGGCTTCAGGACCAATGAAGATTGGTTTATTAATGTAACCAACGTTGAGGTACCACACGAGTGCCGCTGGGTACTATCACTGGGAAGCAAGTTCGCATTACCAGTTTCAAGAAAATCGTTCTCGCCTATACACTTAATCGCAGTCATTGCACAAGGCATACAAAGGATAGAAGACGACAGACAGAAAGACACGGTCAGATGCAATATTGCTGGGAAAATCAATAACTACAAAAATAAATTAAAGTGTAAACCAAAAGAAAAATTTATACTACAAATTTATGAAGAAACAAAAAAATTTTTAAAACATAAGGATTCATTGGTTGTCACAAGTGCGGACAAAGGTAACAAAACAGTCATAATGTACCAAGCAGATTATAAAAATAAAATGAAAGACCTCTTAAGTGACAAACAAACATACAAGACCATAAGAATTGACCCGACGCAGCAATTGTTAAGAAGAAATAATACTATCATAAATGAGATATATAAACAAAAAAATACCGATGTAAAACTCAAACAACAATTGACATGCCATGCAGCTACAGCACCAAGATTATACGGACTACCGAAAATTCACAAAGAAAACACTCCACTTAGACCTATATCATCGTCAGTTAACGTTCCATGCTACAACCTCGCCAAATTTATAGGAAAAATATTAAAAAATATGGTCTCAGAAAGCTACAATATAAAAAACTCCTTTCAACTTAAAGACAATCTCAGCAAGACTACCATTGAAGATGACGAAATATTAATATCATTTGCAGCCGTATTCTAACAAAGTCACAACCTTTAGCTCATCACTGCTGTGATTTATACTGCGCCTCAAAGCTTGTCGCTACAAAAAAATTTGCCACTACAATACAAATTTTTAAATTTTTGTGAATTTTTCTAGCACTCAAAATCGAATTTTTTGCGACACATTTCTCGGCGCACTTGAAATCACAACAGTGATGAGCTAAGTTTTGTGACTCTGTTAGAATAGAGGGGTCTATGTAATATCGCTTNCACACGAGTGCCGCTGGGTACTATCACTGGGAAGCAAGTTCGCATTACCAGTTTCAAGAAAATCGTTCTCGCCTATACACTTAATCGCAGTCATTGCACAAGGCATACAAAGGATAGAAGACGACAGACAGAAAGACACGGTCAGATGCAATATTGCTGGGAAAATCAATAACTACAAAAATAAATTAAAGTGTAAACCAAAAGAAAAATTTATACTACAAATTTATGAAGAAACAAAAAAATTTTTAAAACATAAGGATTCATTGGTTGTCACAAGTGCGGACAAAGGTAACAAAACAGTCATAATGTACCAAGCAGATTATAAAAATAAAATGAAAGACCTCTTAAGTGACAAACAAACATACAAGACCATAAGAATTGACCCGACGCAGCAATTGTTAAGAAGAAATAATACTATCATAAATGAGATATATAAACAAAAAAATACCGATGTAAAACTCAAACAACAATTGACATGCCATACAGCTACAGCACCAAGATTATACGGACTACCGAAAATTCACAAAGAAAACACTCCACTTAGACCTATATCATCGTCAGTTAACGTTCCATGCTACAACCTCGCCAAATTTATAGGAAAAATATTAAAAAATATGGTCTCAGAAAGCTACAATATAAAAAACTCCTTTCAACTTAAAGACAATCTCAGCAAGACTACCATTGAAGATGACGAAATATTAATATCATTTGCAGCCGTATTCTAACAAAGTCACAACCTTTAGCTCATCACTGCTGTGATTTATACTGCGCCTCAAAGCTTGTCGCTACAAAAAAATTTGCCACTACAATACAAATTTTTAAATTTTTGTGAATTTTTCTAGCACTCAAAATCGAATTTTTTGCGACACATTTCTCGGCGCACTTGAAATCACAACAGTGATGAGCTAAGTTTTGTGACTCTGTTAGAATAGAGGGGTCTATGTAATATCGCTTTTTACTAATATCCCTACTCAATTAGCAATTAGGACAATCATTCAAAACTGGCAAATTTTGGAAAAACACACGACGATTACAAAAAAACAATTTCAGTCTGTTCTCGAGTTCTCCAATTCTAAATTCCAATATGATAAAGATGGAATGAATTGAAACGATAAAGGTTTATTATTCTCATTAAACGTTTCATTTATATTAATGTACATGTGTACATTAGAGTGGTAGAAAAAAATTTTCCGCGGCAGGCTTCGGGGAACCTTCTAAAATTTTTGTCTTGCCGAAAGAGTTGCTTGCACCAAACTTTACGTTTCTAAGTATCAATTTAGGGGATGCTAAAAAAAATGTTTATATTTTACTCTAGAAGCATATGGTACATACTAGGGATGTTGCGAATGTGGAATTTTAGACATCCGCGGATGCGAATTCGGATGCGGATGTTTAAAAGTTAGCATCCGTGGATGCGGATGCGAATGAGGATGTCAAGTATTTTTAAGAAATAATTTAGTAGAGTACATTAGGTTGTCGCGTACTGGCCGCAACAAAATAAACATTTGTTTTCCCTTCGTTCTATTTACATATTTCCTTTCACTCCAACCGATAGGAGTGAAGTCTGCCGACACTCAAGTGTACATATGTATGTACATACCTAAAAAAATAGTAGAATGAGCTCAAGTTGAGCGAAATAGTTGTTTGTCGGTGGAGCGCCAACGCAAAGGGGAAAAGTCTCCATAAGGGCACTCCACCCCAAAACGGCGCCGATCGAGGGTAAGAATGTAGGAATGAGAGATGACGCGAAAGACCGTAGTAGGGGTGTCGCCTTTGCCCTCACCTATTGCGGCACTTTTGTTGTCCGCCGTATGATGGTAATGGCAAGTCCATGGTGTTGTTTGTGTGCACCGTGGTGGCGACCGCTAAAGCGCCCAATTTGCTTTTTGAATGATCGGGCCGGCGCCAATTGATCGGGCGCCAACAACACCGGCGCTGACACTACAACGGTTTGCGTACCGGTACGTAGGTTGCGGCCTGGCTCGCGACAGCGTGCCGGGGCAGTTCCAAGCGAGCTTTGAGAAAGGCAACATCCTTATTGCGAGCGCGAGTGCTTTTATACATAGTAGCCCAGTAAAATTAAATAAATTTGTGTAGTGCGAAGTGTTTTATATTGAATAAAAATTCAGTAAGTGCCAGGCGAGGCACTTAGATTGCAGTAGCAGTAGCGATTAGATTCGAGGAGCAGCGCCAGTCGAGGCGTGGTGAAGTCGGCACCGGATTTGGGAGTCATAGTCGAGGAGCACCCCTGCGGTCGGAACGCCCACCGACCGCCGATAAGTATCGTTTTCTTTTGTTGTGTCTGTGTTCAGGCTTTATTGTTATCGGCAGGCTTACTCTTATTGTGTTTCCCTTTCCGATCCTGTTTATCATCCTGCACCCTGAGCCCAGTCATATAGGCGGGTTAAAGATATCCCCGGGCAGCACGGGCGGTAGTGCGAGTGGGTTCGTAACCTTTTGGTTGGACCTCACCTCGGGTGCTCCCGAAAAACATGGTTTTGTTTTGTTTCGATTTCTTGGTCGTAAATATTGTTGCCTTGTTTTCGACCCACCCTAGCGTTGGTAGCTTCATATTTATTGTGTGTGATAACTAGAGCATTTTATTTAGTTTGAATAGTCTGTATACTGTCTTATTGTTCCCCCTGCCAGCAACCCCGCCGTCTCCACTGAGCCAGCCGGTTGCTTGGTTTTTTTGTCATCTCCCTTTTGTGCGTATATTTGTTCACTTAGTTTGGCCCGGCGTATTGTTGTTGCGCAAGGTAAGTGCATTTATTTGGGACATTAGGTAGGTCGGCTTTTGTAAACAAAAGGTAAGGTGACAAGGTAATTTAGGTAAATAAAAAATGGAAAAATTAGTAAATTTTAATAACGCTTTTTTTATTTAGTACTGGAATTTAAAAATTGGAACATTGTATTCAATAAAAAGTAATTTTTCGGGTTACAACCTGTTTCTTAATGGGTCGTAAATAGGGTTGCCACCATTTTGGAAGACATTTATAGTACTTTTTCAAAAAAACTGAAAAAATATAGTACACTTCAAATATATATAGTATTTTATTTAAAAGAACAAGTAAAAACGATTTTAAGTAAATATCTTTTTCTTAATATATTTCTTTGCACTTTTGGCAGGCTTTCACAATTCCTTGTTAACCACGAAAGTATTATATGCCTTATCGCAGTCAATATTTAAATTAATATACATAAATCAAAAGTAAATTTTTTGTGAGTGAGGTAGTCGCTTTGTTTCTCTCATCTCGCCATTTCACATCCATAACACGAAAAAAATCTTCCAGTGAATGCCGAAGTAACAGGAATAGAGAGTATAAATGAAATAATTTTAAGTAAATTTGGTAATTCATTATCAGTATTTTTAAAAACTAGTGAACCCGCATGGCGTCAAAACACCAACATTTAATTATATTTTTAAACAGGTGAAACCCTATTCAAAAACCTCTAATAATATTCCTAATGATTAATCTAAACCATTTCTCAGTGATGAGAGGTCTCGCATGGTGTCGGTTTTCATTTCATCAAATTTCAAATCTCCCTGTAACTTCAAAAAATAAATCCTGTGCACATCTATGTAGAATCCCAGTTCTTTAATTTGACTTCTCATTTTGAAAATTTGAAATAACGGTGCAGATGAGATGACCTTCAAGAAAAAAAAAATAGATGACAACTCTAATTAAAAATATTATCAGCCTATAGTTTTCTTAAAACTCTTTCGTTTGACACTAATATTTCGATATTTCATTTATGTATCTTTTGTATAAGTAAAACAAATTCGACTTTTCAAACAGGCGGCAACCCCTTAAAAGTATTTTCAAACTAAAATATTTCGCCTGCCATTGTTATACATACTTCAATTAACTGATGAATTAAGTAGAATTTAATTTTTTTAAGCACATGGCAACTCTCCTAAATACAGTTTAGAAATAAAATATTTTCAAACCCATTTCGATTGATACCAATCTTTTGAGAATCCATTTAACTTATTAATTCATTTGAGCTTAAATTTTTCAACAAAAAAAAAACCAAATGTTCAGCCTAAAGATTCCTTAACACTCGTTCTTTTGATAACCATATTTTAAAATTTCATTTTACTTATGTACAATTAAACGAAATACCACATTCAAAACAGGCGGCAACCCCTTTGAAAATTATTTTCGAACTAAAATTTCCTTAAATATTTTTCGTCTGACATTGTTATAAATATTTCATGTAACTGAAGAATTAAGTGGAAAATTATTTTTTAAACACGTGGCAATCATCCTAAATAAATTTCTTAAATAAAGGATTTTAAACCCATTTCCATTGATAACCATCGGTTAGTAATTCATTTAGCTTATTAAATAATTTTAGTTTAGCCCTTTAATCTGGGGCAACCCTCAGACACATCAAAAAATGTTCTTGAAGCTCTTTCATTTGACATCCATCAATAATATTTCATATAAAAATTAGTTCAATTAGACTTCTCAAATAGGTGGCAACCCTATTCAAAATATTTTCAAACTACTACCTTCTTAAACCTCTTTCACTTGCCAAATTCCTTTAATTAAAATTGAATTACATTTTTTTTAATATGGGGCAACCCTCCTATACGTAGTTAAGTTATAAAGCCCTTTCAAAACCATTTCGATTGATACCAATATTTAATAATTGATTTAACTTTTTAATTAATTTGAGCTTAATTTTTTAGCAGGTGGCAACTTTTTTCGAAAAAGTAAAACCTTCTTGAACATCCACACCCTAAGCCCTTTAATTTGGTACCTCACTTTTGAAAATCGAACGGACGGTGCGGTTCTGAGGACATTGAATAGTAAATAACTTTATTTATTTATTTATTTACAAGTTATTGGCTTAAGTCTAAAACTTAAGTCTAACTATTCAGAGCAGCGGCAGCGAGGGCCTTACAGCTTATATTCAGTGTTGTAATTAACTTATATTCTAAACAATGGAATAAAATCGATTTTCGGTCAATAGTTATTTAAATAATACATATGTA
The DNA here is from genome assembly GCF_001687245.7 of Rhagoletis zephyria. Lineage (NCBI taxonomy): Eukaryota > Metazoa > Arthropoda > Insecta > Diptera > Tephritidae > Rhagoletis > Rhagoletis zephyria. The sequence goes on along the minus strand of NW_016160109.1, from coordinate 17,873 downwards.
TGCATGTGTTCTATTTTTTCACTAAGCTCGTTATTATTGTTATTTTGTTTTAATTTTTTTCCTTATATTTTTTAATTTTTTTTTTATTATTATTGTTATTTATTTTTTATTTTTATTTTTTATATGGAGTGTAATAATTTGGGCATTTTGAGGAAATTTAGTATTTTCGATAGGTTATTAGGAGTAGGATCGGAAAGTAGGGTAATGGGGTTGTCGTTTGAATAGGCGATTTGTCGGTAATGCTGAAGATGTTGGCAGTGTAGTAAAATATGTTCGAGTGTGCATGGGGTGTTTTGGTTGCAAAGTTGGCATGGTATGTTAGAGGATTTATTAAAAATGTATTGATGTGTTATCATGGTGTGGCCTATTCTAAGTCTTATTATTTTTATTTGTTCGTATCTGGTTAGGGGGCTGTTGTAGGAATCTAAGGTGTAATTTATGGTTCTCTTGTTTGGGTTTGTGTTTTTATACCATTTTGATGTTTTTTGGAAAACGTCTATATTGTTATCGGTTAGAGCAGAGCGAACGAATTTGTTTATATCTGTTTTGTTATAATTAAGTGTGCAGATAAGGGGGGACGTAGTTGCTCGTTTCGCAGATTGATCTGCGAACTCATTAACTTTAATGCCTACATGGCTACGTATCCAAACGAGTTTTATTTTCTTGGGATTGTTGTTGAGTGCGTTTCTGATTGTTACAGCATAATGTGTTGAGTTAGATATATTTGAAATGACTTGAAGCGCCGTAAGAGAGTCACTGCAGATGCAAAATTTTCCTTTTCTCTGGCGAACTAATAGGGTAGCTTCGTGAATTGCTATTATTTCTGCTGAAAACACTGTTGAGTAATGAGGGACTAGAGACATTTTTAAGATATAAGTTTCGGTTGTAATAGCGTAGCCTGTTGTGTGCTGGTGTTACGAACTGTCTGTGTAGATAAAACTGTGTGTGGGGAATTTATTCTTAAGTGCTGTGAATTCTTTAATGTATATTGTGGGTGGTGTATCGTCTTTGTTGACTTTGGTCAAGCTGAAATCGATTGTGCAATCCCTATGTACCCATGGTGGGTGATTGCTTTTGGATTGTTTTAATGGTAAAAATGGTATTTGCAGCTGCATGCAAGAGTTGATAGTTCTATGGATTGCGGAGTAGCACTTTTTGGTACTTGCTTTGAGGCGATTTTAATTATTTTTTTGATCATGGTATCAGATGAGTTTAAGTTTTGGAAGTAGCAATGTTGTATTTGGTTTCTATAGAAGTTAACCCTGCTTCAAAAAGAAGGTTGTTTATTGGAGATGTGCGTAACGCGCCGAGGGATATGCGTATTGCTGAGTTCAAAGTGGTTTTCAGTTTTTTTTTTTTTTTCAGTATTGGCTGCGCTGCCATATAAAAATAGTCCGTAGTCTATTTTGGAGAGAATAATTGCTTTGAAAACTTTTATTATAGTTTGAGTTTGGCAGTTAATTTTTTTATTAGAAAGGCATTTAATTACATTCAGAGATTTAAGGAGGCGGGACGAAAAATTATTAATGTGGTGGTGCCATGTGTATTTAGAGTTTATGTAGATACCTAGTATTTTTAGATTATCGACTATAGGAAAATTGTGGGACTTAGTGGTTAATGTACATTTGCATTTTTTCATTATGCATATGTGCAGAAGTCTGTTCTGCCTTTTCTAAGTTGGATAGGGAAGCAAAGCGCATGGGTCCTGTCATCAAACAAACAGTCAGCACATTCGCGCCTTGGCACCCACGTCACTGTTGACAGTTACAATTTCGAGAAAGTAGAGAATTTCGTTTATTTGGGAACAAGCATTAACACCGATAATAATGTCAGCATTGAAATCCAACGTAGAATCACTCTTGCCAACAAGTGCTACTTTGGACTGAGTAGGCAATTCAGGAGTAAAGTCCTCTCTCGACGTACGAAAACCGCGCTCTATAAGTCACTTTTCATGCCCGTGATGGTATATGGCGCAGAAGCATGGACAATGACAACATCCGATGAGGCGGCTCTTGGGGTGTTTGAGAGAAAGATTTTGCGGAAGATTTACGGTCCTTTACGCGTTGGCGACGGCGAGTACCGCAGACGATGGAACGATGAGCTGTATGAGCTTTACAACGATATGGACATAGTGCAGCGAATTAAAATACAGCGGCTCCGCTGGCTTGGTCATGTCGTTCGAATGGACACCGACGCTCCAGCTCTGAAAGTATTCAACTCGGAACCCGCTGGTGGTAGCAGAGGAAGAGGGAGGCCCCCACTGCGATGGAAAGATCAGGTGGAGAAGGACTTGGCTTCACTTGGCGTTTCCAATTGGCGTCAGTTGGCACAGAGGAGAAACGACTGGCGTGCTTTGCTGAACTCGGCCAAAATCGCTTAGGCGGTTACAGCGCCAAAAAAGAAGAAGAAGATTTGTGCAGCTGTTTGAATTTTGTTGGAAATATGAGGGCTCCTGAATACTCACACCACTTTTGTATTTCTGTGAAGAGTTCGTCTAATTCGAAATTTGTGTTTTTTTTTCTTATTGAGGTCGATAAATAAGTGGTAATCATCGGCATATGCGGGAAATTTGATCGTTTTGAATCGGGAAATGTTATTTGAAAGCTGGTTGAAGGCGATAAGGAAGAGTATGACGGAGATAGTTGAACCTTGAGGGATGCCGTTGGATAAAGGGTAAGACGAGGAGTGGGTTGAACCTATGCGGACTTAAATTTTTCTTTTCGACATGAAATTAATTATTTAGTTTATAATTTTTGGACCTAGTTTCCACCGGGTTAACTGGTTCACAATACTATGGACACCTGTTTTGTCAAACGCCTTGGTAAAGTCTAGTGAGAGCACAGATATGTGTTTTTTTGATTGGAGAGACTTTGTTATCAGATAGTCGACAGAGAGTAGACTATCTGTAACAGATTGCCTTTCCTGAAGCCAATTTGATTGATATTGAGCAGTTTGTTACTGGTAACAAACCACCATAGCCGGTTTGATATTATTTTGTCCATTAGTTTAGCATAGCAAGGGTTTAAAGAGATAGGTCTGTAGGATTGGATGCACGTTTTGTCTGAGTTTGGCTTGAGTATTGGTAGTTTGATGCTGTTTTTGTAAGATTGGGGATGTAATTGTTAAGTATGTTATTGAAGTGTTGAATAATACGGTATTTTAAGGTAATGCGAGTGTTTTTTATCATAGGATAACTTATTCTGTCTTCACCAGGAGTTTTACCCCTGAGTCGGTTTAGGGCAGCAAGAAATTCGGTGAGTTTGATGTCGTTTTCCAAGGATGAGGCCTTTGGGTGAAGGGTGTAATTTGTATGGAGTATTGAGATTTTCGCTTTTGCGGTGCAAAAGGTAGGAGAATAGTTTGAGTCTGATGATTCTTCAGACCAATGTTTTCCGAAGTGCTCAGCTATTGTGGGGATGTTGGTCTCTGATATACCCTTTACTTGTAAGCAGTGAATACTTTTGAGGGTTTGGAGACCGCAATAGCTCCGTATATTTTGCCATACTTTGCTCAATGGAGTTCTGGGATCTATTGTAGATGTAAACTTGAACGTACTTAGTCTTTTTGACAGCCTGAGCTGGCGGCGGAATTTCGCATTGGCTTTTTTGTAGTTGACCATGTTTTCAGTGGTGATATTGCGTTTAAATGTGTGCCAACATCTAAGTTTGATCGTGCGGAGAGTATCTAACTCTTTATTCCACCATGGGACATTATATTTGTTTGTGAATGGTTGAGTTAGAGGGATGGATTTATGTGCGCTTTGGAGAATTATTTTGTTCAGATTAGCGGCTTATTTATTTATGTTATTACTGTGAGGAATGTTGGTGTTGTAGAACTCGCAGTACTCTTCAAATGCTTGCCAGTTTGCCTCCTTAATTTTAAATTTGGGTGTAGTTTTAGTTTTGGGTGCTGGATTAGATTTAAATAATGATATCAAAATTGGGTAGTGATCACTGCCGTACAAGTCGGCTTCGATGGACCATGATGCATTTAGATGTATAGACGGGGAGCTAAAGGCGAGGTCGATGTGAGTGAACGTGTGGTGGGTGGTATAGTGTGTAGGTGAGCCGTTGTTGAGTAGGATGTAGTTGTTTTGCTGAATGAATTTTTGATGTGTATTACCTCTAGCGTTGTTTTTTGGGGACCCCCAGCTGTTGAAGTCATCAACAATGAAGGATGGGGAGCTATAATGGTTAAGGACGGAATGAAGGTTCTGGTAGGAAAATTTTTGTTTGGGGGGGATGTATGCGTTTATAATGTTAAACTTAATTTTAGAGTATATGACTGCGCCGATTGCTGCAAAATCATTGGAGGGTGGTATTTGATTGAACTGTATGGATTTGTGTATTAGAAGTGCTACACCATTAGAGGAGTTGGAGAAATTTGTGGAGAGTTGAATGTAGTTGTTTGGAATGGGAATATTAGTGCTGGTGGATAGGTGGGTTTCTTGGATAGCTATGATAGTTGGATTGTATTTCTTAATAAGTAGAAGGAGTTCACAATAATTGTTGAAAAACCCCTTTCATGTTCCATTGGATGATTGAGATTGTCATAAGTAGTTGGAGAAGTTTTGAGGGTCACAGTACATTTGGAGGAAATCTTCGTCTTGTGCATGAGCATTATCGAGTGGTTTTGGCTTGTTTGTTCTGTTTTTAGTTATGGATTTCAGTTGAGCTTTTTGTCTGTTTGAAATGTTTTTAGGATATATAAGCGTTTTGCTGCCCGTGTGGTTTTCGCCTGGGCGTTCTATGGCTGAAGCGCTCTCGCAAGCGGTCCTAGGTGAATCGCTGTCATCGTGCAAAATGTCGACCTGTGTATTTTCATCATGCATTATGTCGAGAGGCGTGATGTCGTCGTAGGTGGTGATTCTTCTCGGTGATATTGGTACCCAAGGATTGTCCTCATTTGGGGAATGGTTTTGGCTGGTGCTAAAGTTGCTTCGTTGGAGTTTTAAGACATTTGAATAAGGTGTTGATGTCTAGATTGGTATATAGTAAGAGCAGATTTATAGTCCATTTTTTGTAATGTTTTTATTGTTTGAATTTCGTTTTGTTTGATGAATATCGGATTTTTTTTGTCCGCATAGTTCGCCTTTATCGAGGTCCAAGTGGTAGTTTCTGGCACAGTTTCCGCATAGCTGTGGGTTTTTACAAACTTTTGTTGGGTGTCCGAAACGCTGGCAGTTTTTACGTTTGAGTGGAAGGGGGATAGACGGCCTTATTTTGGTTCTTTCGTATTCAATAAACAAATACTCAGGCAGGTGGAGTGATTCAAAAGATAAAACTATTAAACCGGTTCCTTTTAGTTCATTGTTTTCTTTTTTTAAGATTTTTTTAACCTCACGCACTTTTTGGTCTTTTATTTCTTCGCGAATTGTGTCTTCACTTATATTACGCAGATCACTTGAGTATATAACCCCTTTGGTGAAATTTAGGGAATTGTGAAGTGTAACTGAAACTGGGGCAGAGTTTGATGGGCTAATGGGCATTGATGTCAGCTTTAACAACTTGTTTGTTTGGTGCACGTTTTGTGTTTTAATTATGAGGGTGCCGTCGCGTTGTTTAGTAGCTTTAGTAACTTCACTACTGCAAGTATAGTCAATGGCTTTTTTAATGATGAAGGGCGATACACTTGTGAATGGTTGATTATCTATTCTGTTAATGATTAAGAATTTCCCATTGTCTATATCAGGAGGATGTTTACTTCAAATATCGGGAGGGTCTGGCATTTTGAACAGAATTTGGTCGCAAATTTGTATATTTTGTTGGTTTTTTAACACTTTTTGTTTGTTAGTTTCCTTTGTTATTTATATTTGTTTACAAGTTTTTAACTAGCACGATGCGCTGTTTGTTCTTGTAAGCACAAAACTGGTTTTCGCGTTAGGCGGGTGTATAAGCGAGTAAGCGAACGATAAGGCAAAGAGAACAGAGCGTAAACGTCTGGTTTGATCAAGAGATCGACGAGAACTGTATAAATAACTTAAGTTTAATTATTTAACAGGTGGCAACTCTTTTCGAAAAAATAAAACCAGTTTGCACATTTACAGGCCAAGCGCTTTAATTTGACACCCCATTTTTGAAAATCGAATGAACGGTGCAGATCTTTTATGCTGCACAAAAAATGCCTTCGCGTATTATATATATAGATTGTTCCATTTTTGATCTTTGGTTCTATTCATAAACTCACTATGACCTTTTATTTTGAAGAATATTTCTTTCAATATTGTTACTTCAGTATAAAGTTCATCCATTTTAATATACATATTTTCTTACAAATTACTGAAATATATTTNCGACAGGATAGCATAGGTATGTGGATTAGGCTGGGTCGATTTTGTATGGGGGAAAATAAAAGTGATTTGACCGTATTGTAATAGTAATATTATGATGTCTTAGGTCTAAGCCAATTCTTATTGGCCACGAAAGATTTATTTAAAACTTATCTTTAGCCCGCGCAATTGAATCAAAGTGTATGAATTTTGTAATATCTATGGAATGCGTTAATTACACTGGACCACAAATTTCAACTTTTTCTCTTTACCAGAAACGCCGTTATGAAATTCTTATGTAAAATCACCCCCTGATTCCAAAAATCAAGGTTATTTTTAATTCTATGGTACCGTTTTTGAGATATTTGCAATTTACCGTTTTTGCAAAAAAAAAAAAATTGGGCCACTTTATCATATATATCTCAAGAACGAATTAAGCAATTCCAAAACGGTTTGAAGCTTTTAAAAGGTAATAAAATTTTCTATAAGCTGTGCATACAACACTTTTTGCTAGGCCCTGTAGATTCAAAGATAACGAACAATCATTACCGATTTTTT
>NW_016160109.1:0-6698 GCF_001687245.7 Rhagoletis zephyria | reverse complement strand
TAATTTTTTTTGTAAAAATATAAAAAAAATTGTAATTTGCGGGGAAGGATCTCGAAAACCTTTTACTTTTTTGCAGATTTTTTTTTCTCCCTAAGCTCTGTTGTATTACAAAAAAAATAAGCTATCATCGAAGAAAATCGATGCAAAACTACGTAAGTTATAAGCGATCAAATAAAAATACCCAGGTTGCGCAACTTCAATGTATGTACCTATACACATTGTTTATAATGACTTTTGCTAAAATTTCAAAATCAAAAGTTATCAAAACAAATTCTATGGGACTGAGAAGTATTATTTTCTACTTTTTAGTCCATTTATAAAAGCGTTGTATATTAAAAAGTTTTTTTTATATTATTTATTACTTTTTAAAATACATATTTCTTTCCTGGACATTCTTTTCCATTGTGTTGTTTTTTATGTTATTCTTTTTATATACACATACGCAAATTGAGATCGGAACATTACCCGCAATTCGAGATTGAAAATTTACTTTCTGACTAAATGTTCTTTACCGATATGATGGAACATTTGCAAAACTTGAATTCGTCTCTACAAGGAGAGAATAATAATGTTTTTGATTTGTCGCAAATTATATTAAGTTTTGAAGCTAAACTACGTCGTCTTATTCATGATCTCAAAAAAAAATAATATTACATCATTTTCCATGGCTAGAAAAAAATATTTCACATAATTTATAAGCAGATTTTGAAAAAAGATTTGCCGATTTGAAATTATTGAAATGTGCGTTTGCATACTTCAGATTTAAAATATCCCCTGTTGAAAACAGCTGTGTGCCGCAGCGTTGCCGAACGCTTTGTGGGAAAATCGTCACTTTACCCTAAAAAATCGTAATTTCGGCCAAAAAATCGTCAAATTTTTTTTTATTGTATTTTTTTAAGAAAATAAAAAATACAAAGGAATTACAAACCGAGCCCTAACCGCCAAAATAACGTAAGAGACATTTTTTTCAAAATTTTATTTTTGATGCAGAAATGCATCTAGGTACTCTAGGAATATTTCTGCATCAAAAGTAAAATTTTGAAAAATATATCACTTACGTTTTTTCGGCGGTTAGGGCTCGATACAATGAGTCGTATGCATAAAAACTAAGCAATTGCGTTTTCTTAAAATTGTATACCTTTAACTTATATTTATTAACAAATTGAGTAAGACGTTTGAAATTTTAAGAAAAAGCATTTGCTTAGGTACTATGCATGCGGCCCAATAAATATGGCTACGCATTACAAAACTAAATGAAACCCACATTGCATATCTATCTATATCTATCTTTCTATATCTATTCTATACTAATTAAATAAAGAGAAGTCCCTTTTCTTTGTAACAGGTAAACTCGCGAACGGCTGGTCCGACTTTCATGAAATTTTGTATAAAAATAGCCTTCAGCAACCACCATGTTTTAGGCCAAAAAAAATTTACTTTTTCCGGTAGGTGGACCAAAGACCGATCTATTCGAAAAAATCTTATTATGGTCCGATTTGCTTAAAATTTGTTATGTAGGTAGCTTTTTGCCTATATTAGCATATAAGATCCTTTTCTTTCCGTGAAGTGGACCAGGGACCGATCTATTCGAAAAAATCTTATTATGGTCCGATTTGCTTAAAATTTGTTATGTAGGTAGCTTTTTGCCTATATTAGCATATAAGATCCTTTTCTTTCCGTGAAGTGGACCAGGGACCGATCTATTCGAAAAAATCTTATTATGGTCCGATTTGCTTAAAATTTGTTATGTAGGTAGCTTTTTGCCTATATTAGCATATAAGATCCTTTTCTTTCCGTGAAGTGGACCAGGGACCGATCTATTCGAAAAAATCTTATTATGGTCCGATTTGCTTAAAATTTGTTATGTAGGTAGCTTTTTGCCTATATTAGCATATAAGATCCTTTTCTTTCCGTGAAGTGGACCAGGGACCGATCTATTCGAAAAAAATCGTATTTATGGTCCGATGTGCTTAGAATTTGGTACGTGGGTAGCTTAGATAAGCTTATAGGATCCTGTTTTCGAATTTTCATGCAATTTCGAATATAAATAGCTTTGAGCAACCACCACATCAAGGGGCGAATTCGTCACTAGGCAAGTTTTTTTTCGCGGCAATCAGAAACTACAGATACAGCCAAAATATAGTAATGATATATAATATATATATACTAATATATATTTTGAAATCCGTTTTTTTAGTGTTCGCAAAGCTCAAGAACGGCTGAACCGATTATTTTGAAACTTCAGACACCTCCCGCACGTGTTCAAGGAAAAAAAAAATCTATATGGAAGTGTTCATGATGGAGTTCTGGAACTTCGTATGGAGACAAACGAAACCAATCGCACAATCTTGGAGAAAAATTTGAGCTATTGAAAAAAGGGGAGTGGAACCTCCCATACAAACCGCATTTCTCATGCTACATATCTCTGAAAGTGTTCATGGTAGAGTTCTGAATCTTGATATGGAGATATACGAAATCAATCGCATACTCTTGGAGAAAAATTTGAGCTATTGAAAAAAGGGGAGTGGAACCTCCCATACAAACCGCATTTCTCATGCTACATATCTCTGAAAGTGTTCATGGTAGAGTTCTGAATCTTGATATGGAGATATACGAAATCAATCGCATACTCTTGGAGAAAAATTGGAGCTATTGGAAAAGGTGTCGTGGCACCTCCCATACAAACCAAATTTTTCATACTACGTATCTCTGGAAGTGTTCACGGTAGAGTTCTGCAACTTGGTATGGAGATATACGAAATTAATCGCATACTCTATGAGAAAAATCGGAGCTATTGGAAAAGGTGTCGTGGCACCTCCCATACAAACCAAATTTTTCATACTACGTATCTCTGGAAGTGTTCACGGTAGAGTTCTGCAACTTGGTATGGAGATATACGAAATAAATCGCATACTCTATGAGAAAATAGGAGCTATTGGAAAAGGGGGCGTGGCACCTCCAATACAAACAGAATTGTTCATACTGGATATCTGTAAGTGCTCATGGTAGAGTTCTGAAGCTTGGTATGGAGATATAAGAAATCAATCGCATAATCCTGAGGAAAAATTTGAGCTATTGGAAAAGGGGGCGTGGCACCTCCCATACAAAGCGAATTTTTCATACTGCATATCTCTGGAAGTGTTCATGGTAGAGTTCTGGAACTTGGTATGGAGATATAAGAAATCAATCGCATAATCCTGAGGAAAAATTTGAGCTATTGGAAAAGGGGGCGTGGCACCTCCCATACAAAGCGAATTTTTCATACTGCATATCTCTGGAAGTGTTCATGGTAGAGTTCTGGAACTTGGTATGGAGATATAAGAAATCAATCGCATAATCCTGAGGAAAAATTTGAGCTATTGGAAAAGGGGGCGTGGCACCTCCCATACAAACCGAAATTTTATACTGCATATCTCTGAAAGTATTCATGGTAGAGTACTGGAACTTCGTAGGGAGATTTGTATGTATATGAAATCAAGCCTATTCTCATGGAGAAAATTGGGGCTATTTGAAAAGGGGGTGTGAGGCCTACAAACGTACCCACTTTTAGCTATCTTTGAATGTATTTATCATTCTTGTGTAGGTGAGTTTGTGAGTGAAATCCTCCTAAATGATTGTACGGATTTAAACGAAATTTTTTGTGTGTGTTTGAGTGGGTCTCTGGATGGTTTAGTTTCACAATTCAGTCCGCCAGTTGCGCTGTAGTTGAGTTTATTACTAAAATCCTTATTTATGACTCGATTTGGCTAATATTTTAAATATGTATTGGTCATGGTAAGAGCAATACTATTGCAAAAACGTGCTGCCAAGTGGCGCTGGAGTCGAGTTATTACTAAAAATAGCCAAGTGAGAAAAAGTGCCGTGAAGGTCAGGTTAAATCGACCTGTTTCACCATTGAGTATATCGAACTCTCCTGTGTTACGATTGGCCCAATGGATGTGATTTTCCAATATTATTATGCTATTTCATCTGAAATATTTCATTTCTGTAGAACAAAGATTCGCACCCATTTTGAAATTTCCGCCAACTATACTGTAAAGCTTCTAGGACGGATTCACCATAGAACCGGGTCATTGTTGCCGACAGGGAGTGAAGAGGAAAAAATTCTTCAAATTGACTTCGTTTTGCGAATAACCGTGCTATGAAATGCTGCACAATTGGAGAATTTCAAGAACTTCTTCACGGATATAACACTTTCGTTAGGTTATTTAAAGTGGCAAATGACCACCAAACCACAATCTTAGCAGATGAATGTGCCAATGAAAATCGTAAACGTGAATTGTTGATGAAATTGTTGGACCAAAAAGTTTCAATAGCAAAATAAAAATTTTGGGAAGGACGAAGTTCGCCGGTTCTGCTAGTGGGTTAATAAAAGTTGATTTGCAGTTGTTAACGACAATTTAAAATTACAATTTAAAACACAACTTCTTTAAATAGTTGAACTCCACTGGTTTCAAGTTTTTTTTAAGATTTTGATCCAGTTTCAAAGTAGGGGTCTTCACACCGAGCTTGGTACTCGGTGTTCGGAAATTTTTCCCAATGTATTTTGTTTGTGTAAAATTATTTTATTAACGGTGTACCGGTTACCGAATTACCGAAGCTTGATAATTTTTCTGGTAGTTGGTAAACTGCAATCAGCTGTTCGATATTTATTCAATTTTAAATCCGGCTGCTGCCGAAAGCATAACGCATATGAGTAAGTAATTAAATTATCTGTTACAATTTATTTTTGTTTAGGAAAAAAGCTACGAAACCATGATACAAGAAAGAAGGTAGTTTCAATAAACAGCTTTTGACGGATAATAAAATTTTTTGAAGTTTCATATATTGTGAGTATTATCAACGGCCTTGCCACACTTAAAACAATAAATCGGAACATTTTCCTTCCCATATTTATACCAATATAATAATATTTGAAAGTGAGTGTGCTGAGTATGCAGTCACAGTTGCAAGGCTATACTCAATTCCGACTCTTCGTCCTCGTTCGCGCACTCTGGGCAACCTGAGCAACCCATGTGCGAGATGCGGTAACCAATCCGGGTGGAGCCTTGGATCACGGCAGAAAGAGAGGGAGTTTCGGTGGGCCACTCCGACTTATTCGGTTTAAGGGCTCACTGAAGTCTGCAGCGTCTGTTCACCAGTAGGTGCTGCTGCAAGCGGGTGTCTGTCTTGGAACATGCGGCTCGCTATATAAACGTGTATTTGGTTGCGAAACCAACCCCGTTCCAGTAATGGGTTGTCTGCTTGGTTTGGGACCTGCCACGTAAAGACCCCTTCCAGTGAAGAAACGCTATCCAAGAAATGTGTTGGACGGAACAAGGCAAGCAATGCCTGGGGCCTTGCGATGTATACTACAGCTGCCAAGTAAAGGAGCGCAAATTCGGAGTTGGATTTGTGGTGGGAGAGAGACTCCGTCGCCGAGTACTGTCGTTTACCCCGGTGGATGAGCGTCTAGCCATAATCCGCATCAAACCGATATTCATCAACATCTCGCTCATCTACGCCCATGCCCCGACAGAAGAGAAGGATGAGGTATCCAAGGATCGCTTCAATGAGCGCTTGGAGCGCACGTACGAGCACTACCCCCGCCACGATATCAAAATCGTGCTTGGCGGTTTCAATGCCAGGGTGTGCAAGGAAGGGATCTTTGGAACCACCGTCGCAAAATTTAGCCTCCATGATGAAACGTCCGACAACGGACTGAGGCTGATCGATTTCGCCGGGGCCCGAAACATGATAGTATGCAGCATAAAAAGATTCATCAAGCTACGTGGCTGTCTCCAGATCGAAAAACGAGAAACCAAATCGACCATGTTGTGATAGCCGGAAGGCATGCTTCCAGTGTTTTGGACGTACGTACACTCCGAGGCCCAACCATCGACCACTATCTTGTTGCAGAAAGATACGCTCCGCCTCTGTGCGTCAAAAAATATGCGCCCGAATGTGCAAAGAAAGCCTAACGTCGAAAAGCTGCAATCACAACAGACAGCCAACGCATTCGCTACTCGACTCTCACACCTGCGCTCAGAGAGCACTCTTCAACAAACCGACATATGCGAGGAGTGGAAACACATTTTCCGCTCACTAAGTACCGCCGCCGAAGAAGTAGTCGGATTTCAGCGAGCACGAAAGAGCAACTGGTACAATGAGGAGTGTCAGGAAGCTGCAGAGAAAAAGATTCCGCCTACAGGGCCACGCTGCGATCGGACGCATTGAATTTTTTATCAGCTATATCTACGGAACCATAAGTCCCACGAACTTGAAATTTGGTATGCAAACATGTCAATGGTAGGTGCTTATAGGAGATTATTTATATACGAGTTGGCAAAAGGGGGCGTGGCACATCCCATAGACGCGGAATTTTTTATCAGCTATAACTTCGGAACCATAAGTCCCACGAACTTGAAATTTGGTATGCAAATATGTCAATGGTAGGTGCTTATAGGAGGGTATATATAAACGAGTTTGTAAAAGGGGGCGTGGCACAACCCATAGGCGCGGAATTTTTTATCAGCTACAACTTCGGAGCCATAAGTCTCACGAACTTGAAATTTTATGTGCAGACGTATCAATGATAGGTGCTTTTATGAGGGTATATAGAAATGAGTTTGCAAAAGGGGGCGTAGGGCATTCTATGGGCGTGGAATGATTTATCAGCTATAACTTCGGAACCATAAGTCCCACGAACGTGAAATTTG
>NW_016160108.1:67347-70171 GCF_001687245.7 Rhagoletis zephyria | reverse complement strand
CCCTATTCACTACAGATGTCGCCCTATGCACTATGCTTTTTTATAGGAACTTTTCAAAGCAAAGGTTTTATGGTGTCGGACACACAACATTGAAAGTTTCTGGATCCACAACATTGAAAGTTTCTGGACACACAACATTGCAAGTTGATAAAAGCGTTGTAATATAAAATACCATCTTTTGTTTGCGAAATGTGAAGCTAAATTCATTTGGGCGGCATTTCCTCTCACTCTCGTCCTCTCTTTGTGCAATCTTGTATTAGCTCTGATCCAGTACTCAATGAAGTTGCAGGAAGTCACAGGAAAATAGATCCCGTACTCCAAAATCATGTAAATGAGAGCAATTTTTGGAGAGTTGTGTAGAGAATAAATATGCAAGATTTTACCCTACGCTTTTTTTGTGCCAGTACTTTTTGCTGTTACTCACTTTTTACTCTCACTTCAGAGAGTGATTTTGCTCTATGACCTTTTTATGGGATTTAACACGAAAAGTGTTGGATCAGAGCTATTATATCATCCATACATAAGTATATATACATTAGACTGACGCAATTTTAGCCGATGTCATTATTTTTTTGAAGCTGATAGCTAAAAACTTCCGAATACTTGTAGAACTCACCGGACCAAGTCTAGTTGCGAAATTCAAATATTAACCCGATGCGAGTCTCCGTTTTGTACAATTTTGGGCTCTAATATTTAACAGCGTGTTAAAGAAGATGGCAAGGGTAGATTTTGTGGAAAATTAACGCGAATATAGGCTTAGCATATGTTTCCGAGGTCGCTGAACACGATGGGATCATTTATTTTTCTCTACAATCAAAAATTCTTGAGAAAATCTGGAAAAAAGGGGGGGAAATATAAAATAATCACTTTTAATGCTTAAAAATTTTTGCTTAAAATTTGTTTTTTTTTTCCAACCAAAGATACTCAGAATCCTAAGCCATTCAAATAGCCTTAAAACAAAAAATTGTGGAATTGATTCTTGAGTCACTGTGATCCCATAGCCTTGGGTATGGTGACGTTGCTGAACGATTCGTAGATCTGTCAGAAACCTTGAACGGACCACTCACTTCAAGCGAAGACGGGTACCAGAATTTAATACATTCTGTACATTATAATAGGAAATTGTTTTCCTCTTGTTTCAAAAAGGAAATTCTAGAAACTTAAGAGTGTAAGAAATACTGAAAATCGAGGGTAAAAATATTCACAGTAAACTGTTTGATAAAGAGAATTACATATGTATCGATAAGATCGTATTAAATAATTTGTTCCCTTATTTTTTTTACTTTTGCTAATTTTGTCTGCAAGTTCCCTCTCCTGATAAGATATGTGATAATTTCCAAGCATAGAAACATGAAACTTACCCCCAGAGTCGGTTTCATGAGTCATTTAACCCGGAACATTGATATTTTTGGCATTAGCACCGTTTTAGATATTTGCTCGTATCTTGACACGAATTCAACCAAATTATACCGATTTTCTTTTGTTTTAAAGCTCTTTGAATGGCCTACGATTCTGAGTATCTTTGGTTGGAAAAAACAAATACTAAACAATAATTTTTAAGCATTAAAAGTGAAAATTTTGTATTCTTCTTTTTTTGCAGATTTTCTTGAATTTCTCAATAGTTTTTGATTGTAGAGAAAAAATAAATGATCCAATCTTGTTCAGTTACCTCGGAAACATACACTTAGGCTATTTTCGCGTCAAATTTCCACAAAATCTACCCTTGCCATCTTCTTGAACACGCTGTTAATTATTAGAGCCCAAAATGTACAAAACGGAGACTCGCATCGGGTTAATATTTGAATTTCGCAACTAAACTTGGTCAGGTGAGTTTTTAAAAGTATTCGGAAGTTTTTAGCTATCAGCCACAAAAAAATAATGACATCGGGTAAAATTGGGTCAGTCTAATATACATATATCGTCGTTTAAAGTGCAAAACCGCGTATCAGCAAAATGCAAAACCACGTATGTGAGGTTGCATAAATTATTTTTTAGAGAGTAAAAACACTCATATTTCAAAATGGTTCTCTTTTTTTATAAATAAATCGCATATCTGGATAGCATATTTCAGGACGAATGGATAACGATTGAGCCAAGAGCTTGTGTGAGCAAATCCAATTTTTGGCAGCCAATGTCAGTTACGCGGTTTTGCAGAATGACGATACGCGGTTTTGTACTTTAAACGACGATATATGAGTACACTGAGGGAAAAAAATATTAAAATCAAATAGAAACGTAATTGATCTTACTATAAACGTCAATGAAAGTACTGTATATCGGTAAATATTCAATTCAATTACGCGCATATTAAAATGACCGCGTTCGTACTGAAAAAGCATCCGAGAAGTGAATAATCAAGAAAAAACTAAAAAAAAAATTTATTTGCATATTGCCTGCATCGGAATTCGAACCCGACCATCTCCGGATACCAACAACTTGTGGCAAGCATCTTTGCGCACTCAGCTACACTCAGTCATATAAATTTGCTTTCAAATGTTGAATATCCATCAACACCAAAGAACGCGATTTGTCCGGATAAATATGTATGTACTATGTATGCACGATTGACAGAAATTCTTGAGAATTCTACTCTCATTCTACCATTCTTGCTATGTGTGTATGTGTGTTTCGTCACCGCTCTCAGTGCGGCGCTCTGCATGCTTGGGGTGCGTATGTACACTTACATATACATACTCAGATGTGAACAGTCAAATACGTGCGTAATAAATTTTGTATGAAAATATTATTTTTAAATACGAACATTTTTAAACGACAATCAAATATAAAGTATTCATTTTTACTATGCATTATTTCCCTCAGTGTA
>NW_016160108.1:59957-65699 GCF_001687245.7 Rhagoletis zephyria | reverse complement strand
AAAAAAAAAATTTATTTGCATGTTGCCTGCAGCGGAATTCGAACCCGACCATCTCCGGATACCAACAACTTGTGGCAAGCATCTTTGCGCACTCAGCTACACCCAGTCATATAAATTTGCTTTCAAATGTTGAATATCCATCAACACCAAAGAACGCGATTTGTCCGGATAAATATGTATGTACTATGTATGCACGATTGACAGAAATTCTTGAGAATTCTACTCTCATTCTACCATTCTTGCTATGTGTGTATGTGTGTTTCGTCACCGCTCTCAGTGCGGCGCTCTGCATGCTTGGGGTGCGTATGTACACTTACATATACATACTCAGATGTGAACAGTCAAATACGTGCGTAATAAATTTTGTATGAAAATATTATTTTTAAATACGAACATTTTTAAACGACAATCAAATATAAAGTATTCATTTTTACTATGCATTATTTCCCTCAGTGTATGTTCATCAGTATTCTACGGACCCAGTTAAAATTATTCAGTATATTTTAAATTTTCGCCTTGCTTTTTATCAAGACTACTAATAGTCCGGTCAAATTAGACCAAAAATAGGAGTGAAGTTACAAAAATTCCCACCCAGCTGAAAATTGGTAGAATTGTTCAAAACATCATCATAAATGAAATCTAGAAAGTCCTCATCGATCCGATACCTGGAAAAAAAGTTACTCGGGGTCANGTCCGGTCAAATTAGACCAAAAATAGGAGTGAAGTTACAAAAATTCCCACCCAGCTGAAAATTGGTAGAATTGTTCAAAACATCATCATAAAGGAAATCTAGAAAGTCCTCATCGACCCGATACCTGAAAAAAAAATCGGGGTCAAAGGTCACAAAAACGGAATGTTCGCGATTTCAGCAAAACGGTAAGTTTATCATAAAATTAGTTTAGACAAAAATTGTATATCAGATAATTACCTATAACAAATGTCTAAATACTTTTTGTCCTAAGAGCCACCGTTTCCGTGATATAACGATTCCAAAAGTTGGAAGAGTTGTAATCGTCATAATATGCACACGTTTCCACGCCACCTTTGTTGTACTTATACATTTTTTATATGTAGATAATTATCTGATCTACAGTTTTTGCCTAAAATAATTTTATGATAAACTTGCCGTTTTGCTGAAAATCGCGAAAAACCCGTTTTTGTGACCTTTGACCCCGAGTAACTTTTTCTCCAGGTATCGGATCGATGAGGACTTTTTAGATTTCATTTATGATGGTGTTTTGAACAATCCTACCAATTTTCAGCTGTGTGGGAATTTTTGTAACCTCGAATAACTAAATTGACCGGACTATAAACATATGCCTAAAACCATGCTACGAATATCAAAACTACTTGCAAAACATTTGTTCACACATATGTATGTACATACAATCTTAAGTAGGTATACATTAGGGCGGGTCAAATTTTTTGCATCAAAAGCACATCGCGATTATGGTTATTTGGGTACTTTCAAGCATATTTGCCCAAGAAACCTTAGGTCTGAAATGAATTTCGAGCCAGCGATTTTTTCTGTCTAGTTTTTTTTTTCAAAAAGTGGCTCACCTGTTGAAACAGCTGTATTGAAAACTAGCCAAAATGTGTGTCTGGGGGTTTTTGGGGTCGAGAAATCCATTTTTGGTATTCACTTTTTCTTTTGAGGGCCGCTAGAGGGCGCTTCAGTACTTTTTTTTTTTGGATTTTAACGCCTTTTTTCCGAAAATCGACAACATTGTTGCGAAAATCCACGAAATTTTACTTTCTCGTAATGCAATTTAAATTTTTAGATAGCCTAAAATGTTCAGCGTTGAAAATTAGGGGGAAGAGAGGTGTATTCATGCACAAATTATCTCAATTTTATTCGATTTAGTACAAAAAATTCGTTTTTCCATTTGTTCTCTGAAGTTTACAAAACAATTTTTTTTCTTAGTTTAATATATTTTTTTTTTCAAAAATTCAACTTAAAAGATAAAAACATATGAAATGTAAATGAAAAAAAAAAAACCAAACATAAACCATTTCTAATGTTTCAATTTTTAAACACGTATAACGTATTTTATTTTTAATATTATGTTGGTAATATTATTGTATGACAAATGACATGTGTGCTTTTTCATTTTCATACTGTGTTTAATATGTAAAATAAAAAAAATAAATAAAATTTTCAACGCTGAACATTTTAGGCTATTTAAAAATTTAAGCTGCATTATGAGAAAGTCAAATTTCGTGGATTTTCGCAACAATGTTGTCGCTTTTCGGCGTTAAAATAAAAAAAAGTACGGAAGCACCCTCTAGCGGCCCTCAACAGAAAAAAATAATGCCATAAATGGATTCCTCGGCCCCAAAAACCCCCAGATACGCATTTTGGCTAGTTTTAAATACAGCTGTTTCAACAGGTGAGCCCCTTTTTGAAAAAAAAATAAACAGAAGAAATCGCTGGCTCGAAATTCATTTTAGACCTATGGTTTCTTGGGCAAATGACTTGAATGAATTGGGCAATGAATTGAAATGACCCAAATAATCATAATCGCGATGTGCCTCTGTTAATTTTTTTGGGCACCTACAGATCGACCCGCCCTAGTATTTATGTATGCATGTAAGTCTTGTATCTATTATAGACTAATAAAAGACTTAAAAAACTCAAATATTTTATTACATACATACACATATATTATGCATATGAAAATCTACCACATTTTTTTTTAAATCTACCACAATTTTTAAGGCTTATCTACCACTAAAAAAAATTTACAGTCCTCCCACTGCATACAGGTCAGGTGCAAAAGGCAATCAACGCCCATTTTCACGCAGCAACTAAACACACGTCATTTGAGGTTTTGTTCGGCATAAAAATGCGGCATGAGTTTAATGCGGAATTTATGTAGATGCTTGGTGAGGAAATTGTTCAATCCTTAAGCGATGACCGTAGCACCATAAGGCAAGAAGCAAGAGACCAGATATCAAAAGCGCAAGAAATAACTATGCAAAACGCACTACGATAGCGAAAGAGAAGGGCAAGTTATGCGTATCGAGTTGCAATTAAGTACACACACTTCATAGCGGGTAAAAAGTTAGCCAACAAATACATTGGACCGTACACAAGCGAAACCGCCGGTACGACATAGAAAAATCAGCAGACTTTCAAAGGCCGAATCGTACATCGACGTGCGCAGAAGACGAGTGGTCATCCGGGTCAGATGCAGCGTTGCCGCTTTGGTAATTTTTAACCAAAATTGGTAATTTTTTTCTTTATTTATCAAGTTTGGTAATTTGGTAATTTATTTTTCAATTTGGTAACTTTTTCAATTCGGTTTTACATGTCGAATGGGTCAATATTGGTTCTAATTCCACATTAGTAAGTGGACCGTAAGCGTTTCCTTTTATAGAAATACCCGGTAATCCTGAAAGTTTCGCAAGGCGAAAGTTGTGCCAGCGTTCCTTGGCTACTAGAACGGTGTGTTCTTTAACAAACTGCTTGAAAGTGGCTATTGCCGAATTTCCACTAGGCATTGAAATGACAAAAAATTTAAGCGATTTAAAAAAATGCCATGTGGAAATGAACTTAATGACTGTGTTTTTAATGTAATAACATGATTATTTTTTAATGCCCGACTTTGTCATTTGTAATTTTTGCCATTTAATGCCTAGTGGAAATCCAGCATATTGCTAAGTATATCCACCGTGTCCTTTCCTGGAAGGTTTTGGGTGGTCCTACCTTTCCCTGTCAGTTCGTCAGCTTTTCAATTACAATACGTATGTTCTCCCTTAAAAAGCTACGGCATTCAGCGGGGCTTCACTCTGTCTATGTGTGAGTCGAGAGCTTTCCTTCAATTGTTGAATTTTTGATATATTTTCTTGTCACTTGTGGTCGAAAAAATTATAGCCACACCATATTTTGACAAGTTTTAACATATTATTTTTCTTAGTAATTTAATTTTTTTTTTTTATATTTCTTTAACCGAGCTCTAACAAATTCAAACTTTGTTCAATATTTAAAAAAATTCAGCAAACTTTCGTAAAAATTTTAGGTTAATGGAGCGCGATTGCCTGAAAAGCTTGGTATCTTCGGATATACATATGTACAGACAGGGGCGCACCCAGCAAAATATTTTGGGAGGGGTTTCTGAAAATTCGCTTTTTAAAATACATTTATGCAAGTTTTATGTACAGTATGCAATAAATAAATACACTTTTTAAAGTTTCATAAATTGCACTTTATTTGCATAAAATTATCAAAGAACTCAAATATTTTAAACATACTTAAAAAAAGGGGGGGTTATCAATTCGTCGGAATATTTTTTCTTTTTTTTATGTATGCTACTGCGTAACTTTGGACAACGTGAACCGATTTCAATAATTCTTTTTTTATCGGAAATATGTTACCTCAAGGGTCGTCCCGTAATTTGGTTTAGATCCGATCATTGCATCATGAAATATTAACGGTACTCCTAAATTTGTATACGAGAATTGAAGTTGGTTGTGTTTGCTTAAAAATTACTTGTTCACAAGATGCTCTCAACTTTCAAAAGTAATAAAAAATGTTAAAAAATAGTTTTAGTGTTCATTTTCTTCGATTTCTGGTTTTTGTAGTGGAATTCTGATAAATTTTCGTCGTAAAAATTCTCTAAATGAAAAGCAGTGAGCCTAAAAGTTTACTGAATGAAAAATGTGAATTCAGCCAAATCTGGCAGTGTGAGGGATATGTAACTAGCTGTTGCGTGTTGTAAGGCGTACCTGCTACTCTTTTGGAGATTTTTGACGATCAAAATTAGCGATAGCAAATGCTGGAATCCTGCTGCTGGTTTTCGATCGAGAAGGTGATTTTTCACGATTGCCCAATTTTTTTAACCCTTCGATTTGTGAGAAGGTCCCTAGGGACCTATGCCTATGTGCCTATATCTTTTTGTTCAATGCATTTTTGAAAAGAATTTATACATGTATTCCAAGAATAAATTAAGCTGAATCGTTTAAAATAAGTTTCGAAGGGATACGGGATCACGTTCGAGTGTTATTGAGATTTCAACATATATAGTACGGGGATTAGTGACAAGGTCCCTAGGGACCTTGTACAATTTTAGAAGAAATAACAAGTTACTTGTCTTCATGTTTTGATTTTTTTTCACTTGTTCTTCAAATTATTTCATTCCTAATATATATGCAGGAAGTTAATTTAATCAAAAGACAACATAAATACCAAAGAAGTTGCACATGTACAGTCGAAACATCGAGCAACTCTTTGTAGGTCCCTAAGGACCTTCTCAGGAATCTAACGTCATCGGCACTGTCACTCATCGGAGGGTTAATATTTGGAATACCGAAAAAAAATCAACTGAACTAGTATTTTTATTATGTAGCTCATTTTGGTGGAACGAAATCGAAGTTGGCAATATAAATCTTCGAATATATCAGTGGTAAAATCTTTTAGGCTGTGAAGTGTAAAAAAGAACAGTAAGCGGGTGTGTATTGCATATTTTTAGGCCAATGTTTTCATTAGCAGTTAAACTCTCATTCGCAGATAGCTCTCAAGAAAAACGAAAAATTTATATAAAATGACGCATAAGAAATGGAAAAGAAGTTTTGCTTTATCAAAATTTTTTAAATCAGTTTGCACCAGGCGAATTTATATAAGGTGGTGTTACTAGCTCAGCTGATTTTGTGTATGTGTTTCGCCGCACGGCTTCTGATATCAAATTAAAAAATTTTGTTTGAATTTCTACACACACTCTTACAGATTTTGACAGTTTATGC
>NW_016160108.1:58555-59932 GCF_001687245.7 Rhagoletis zephyria | reverse complement strand
CGTCAAAGCAAAAACAAAATGCATGTCACCTTATATTAGTGGTATTCATCTAAACCTATAACTTTATCAAGCAGATAATCTTATAAGTTTATGCACTCTGTTACATGAACAACCCACACTCTCTTTTCGTTTACACATGCGACAATAGTCGTGTTTTCTTTGGTTATAAAGCGCAGTGCCACTAACTTTATACTACTAGCACGGGGATAAAGAAATTATACTACCTCACTAAATTGGAAAAAATTATATTTACGAGAAACCTATTTAAATAAATGTACATATAACATAAAGGCTATTTATTTGAAGCAAGTTATAAGAAACAATGGCAGAATGTCTGTTTGTGTATGAATTCATTTGTCACGGCTACCAAACTTTGCGAATTATCAGTGAAACAAAACAAACAGACGGGATAATAATTGAACCAGATCTCTATCAGGATCATATCGTTGTTGAATTTGCGTGCAAAATTTGTATGCGGATCCCGATTATTGCCTAAGAAAACATAGCTAGAGTTGCGACAGAGTTGCATTGTCTTCAGTTTATCAAGTTTATTCAGTGAAATCGCTGGATAAATTTATCAGAAATGTGTAAACGAGTTTCCATACAAATTTTGACAGTTCATTTATAAGGTTTACACAATTATAAGTTTATACGGTTTACAATGCATTTATAAGGTTTGGTGAATACCCTTATTAATTCGCCTTGAGTTTGCAGCTCTCAATAAAAGATGCTTGTATATTTTTTTCTTCAAGAAAATTTACAGCAAAAGCAAAGTGCTTTTTCAATCAACAGAAATAATAAAAAATATGACTTATAATTTTTTCTTGAGAGCTGGATTGTAAGCTTTAAGATACAGTTTGTGTTTGAAGTTATTACCTTTAGGGGGGGTTTGAACCCCAAAACCCACCCCTTCTGTGCGCTAATGTGTACAGACATATCGAGCCCTAACTGCCAAAATAACGTAAGCGAAATTTTTTCGAAATCTTTTTGATGCTCTATATTTTTATTATGTAGCTCATTTTGGTGGAACGAAATCGAAGTTGGCAATATAAATCTTCGAATATATCAGTGGTAAAATCTTTTAGGCTGTGAAGTGTAAAAAAGAACAGTAAGCGGGTGTGTATTGCATATTTTTAGGCCAATGTTTTCATTAGCAGTTAAACTCTCATTCGCAGATAGCTCTCAAGAAAAACGAAAAATTTATATAAAATGACGCATAAGAAATGGAAAAGAAGTTTTGCTTTATCAAAATTTTTTAAATCAGTTTGCACCAGGCGAATTTATATAAGGTGGTGTTACTAGCTCAGCTGATTTTGTGTATGTGTTTCGCCGCACGGCTTCTGATATCAAATTAAAAAATTTTGTTTGAATTTCTAC
>NW_016160108.1:30710-58538 GCF_001687245.7 Rhagoletis zephyria | reverse complement strand
CCGATTATTGCCTAAGAAAACATAGCTAGAGTTGCGACAGAGTTGCATTGTCTTCAGTTTATCAAGTTTATTCAGTGAAATCGCTGGATAAATTTATCAGAAATGTGTAAACGAGTTTCCATACAAATTTTGACAGTTCATTTATAAGGTTTACACAATTATAAGTTTATACGGTTTACAATGCATTTATAAGGTTTGGTGAATACCCTTATTAATTCGCCTTGAGTTTGCAGCTCTCAATAAAAGATGCTTGTATATTTTTTTCTTCAAGAAAATTTACAGCAAAAGCAAAGTGCTTTTTCAATCAACAGAAATAATAAAAAATATGACTTATAATTTTTTCTTGAGAGCTGGATTGTAAGCTTTAAGATACAGTTTGTGTTTGAAGTTATTACCTTTAGGGGGGGTTTGAACCCCAAAACCCACCCCTTCTGTGCGCTAATGTGTACAGACATATCGAGCCCTAACTGCCAAAATAACGTAAGCGAAATTTTTTCGAAATCTTTTTGATGCTCTAGGAACATTTCCGCATCAAAAAGAAAAAAAAAAAAAATGTCGGTCGCGTAATTTTGGCGGTTAGGGCTCGATATGTATGTTTGTACAGTTCTGCACATAAAATAAGTTTGGTAATTTTTTGTTGAATTTGGTAACTTTTTCCGAGGATTTTGGTAAAAAATAAAAAGATTTTGTGGCAACACTGGTCAGATGATGATCAGGCTGGTACCATGAGGAAACGGTGGCATCCCTACACAATTATCTACTCTGCTTCTGTTCACCACCGAGGAAGAGACTAAGGACAGTGAGGTCGGACAGATTACGAGTAACAGCCGAAGCAACAGCAGATTTCAGAAGCAGCCGTAACAATAGAATAAACCGCTGAAGACCACAAGCAGTCATTTGTGCATTTTAATTTTCCTTTTTTCAGTCTACGAATGTCACTCAAAGCGAGCGGTTATCTTCACATCGTGTGTTCTGTGTTCTCTCGCCATTTCTGCAATACTAATGATCCCAAATACATTACTATTGAGTCGACCGAACATAATGAACCAATTTCACAATTTTCCTGCTTTGCTGTACGTAAAGCCATATGTGCAGTGAGTAGCGAAATAAATACAGTGAGCGATCTTCGTGATGGTAAAATTTTGTTGGTAGTGAAGAATAAATAAATAAAATAAAAAAAAAAACTTTTTAATATACAACGCTTTTATAAATTTACTAAAAAGTATAAAATAATATTTCTCAGTCCCACAGAATTTATTTTGATAACTTTTGATTTTGAAATTTTAGCAAAAGTCATTATAAACAATTAATGACATTGAAAACGAAAAACGTGGAGCGCATGCAGTACAAAGCATTCGATTTCATTAACAATAGTCAAACTACATAACATTCTACAGCGAAAGTACAAAATTTGAGATCGATTTTAAGCGGTCGTTATTCATATGCCCACATACATACATATGTTACTTTTCATATCAATTCAAGTGTATTACATGCGCCCCACGCTTTTCATGCACTGTAAAGGCCAAGCAGTTTTCGATATTTGCAATCTTCCAACCCCCTCCCCCCCAAACATGCACACGTACTTTTCGCGTTAACTGCTTTGCAGATCACCCAACAACTGCCAAAAGTATACACAAGCTAAGCAAATACAAACAATAAAAACTACAAAAAATGCACTATGCGCGAGGCCTTTAAAATATATAATTCAACAGTCTCACTCCCATAAAAAAGCAAAATACACAAGAAAACCAACACGGTAACTCACCTCCAAGTGTCATACCGACCAGCTCGCACTCAACTACCTGCTCCTACTCTCTAAACGAAAAAGAAGTATCAGAAAATAATAATCCAACTCACATTAACACACCCACTACTATAATCAATGAATCACCTACTCAAATTCCCGACATTTACTTCACCACTCTCAGCACGCCTGTCTTCTCTGGCATGCATGAACAGGGCTACTACGCTCTCACGCAACTCAAACAACCTCAATATCACTCATTCAACAACACTATCTTTGACTCCAACTCAAACTCAGCTACAGATCTCTCTATTGATATTTCAAGCAACAGTAACACAAATATATTAACTTCTAACGCTAGGCGCACCGATTTCGGCCGAATAATTTGACCGTCCGAACTGATGCGCACACTTAGGCTTTCCGCACATTGGTCGTCCAATCATAGTTCATTCATCGTCACAATCATGATGCACCGATTACATGACGACTACACTTTCGCACACTCGGTCGTGAAATTTCAATTCATTTGGCGTCTAAAAATTCACTTGGAGCTGGTATTTCCTGTTTTTCTGGTTGATATTTTCGCGAAATATTTACAAAAACCTGTAATTTTTAAAATATAGACTGTGCTGCAACAAATCTAGACATCATTTTTGAATAATATCTCTTCTTTTCTTTTCCTGAAATGTGTTTTGTGCATGCACACAGAGACTTTTTATTATTTCGTTTTATTGCATAGGTTAAACGCTCACATTTATTGAATTTTAATGCAATTATCCACTTTTTAATAATTTCCACAGATTTTAAGCAAAAATACTTATTTTTATGCAAGTATTCACTTTTTCGCTAATTTTTCCCCATAAAATGTAAACAAACAATGCATGCACAACGATTAGCAAACGACAGTGCCGTACCTATCCGTTTCTGCATCTTCTACGATTTGCCGATAACTAGCCGATAACGACAAGTGTGCAGATCTCCTTTGAAATGCATGTGCTCGGCTCAAAATTTCAGGGCGAGACGATAACGCAACTATGATTGGACGACAAGTGTGCAGATAGCCTTAACCAGATTATTTACCGACCGTATTTGTACACACAAATCTAGTTTTCATTAAAATTTTGTAAGCGATGAAATATTTTGATACATTTTAATTGGCATACTCTAAACATGTGATTTTTAACAGACTTCCAAAAAAGGAGGAGGTTATCAGTTCGTCGGAATATTTTTTTTTTTTTTTTTTTTATGTATGTTACCGCATAACTTTGGACCACGTCAACCGATTTCGATAATTCTTTCTTGCATCGGAAAGGTAGTGTCTCAGAGGTGGTCCCATACTAATCTGGTTGAGATCCGATCAGTGGATCATGAGATATATATATATATTTTTTTTTTATATGGGAGTTGAAGTCGGTTTTTTTTTTGCTAAAAATTACTTGTATATGATGCTTTCCATTTCCAGACAACCGGTCAGGTACGAGCATGATTTTTAATTTCGACCAAACTCAAATACATTGTTTCTTGGTCCAAATAATTAGACACGTATTTTTTTCTTTTGGCTCGGAAAAATTTTTCGACCGAATTAAACGCGATTTTGTTTTTCAGGCAAAAATCGATTATTCGAATTGACAGTGAGAATTTTTTTTTTAAATGCCCATAACTTTGTCAAAATTTAATAGATTCCAACAATGTTTTTACTCAAATGTCAGTAATTCTTGTCACTTCAAGATAGAATGATATAATTGTTGATTTTCATTATTTAAAATTTTTTATTTAACAATAAACGAAAAGTGCAATTTTTTTTTTAATTTAATTTTTCAAAAAGTGTATTTTTTTTCTCTCAAACTGTTTTACCGGGAAAGAGACACTTTGAACTACAATCAACCCAAATCTCTAATAGCGAAGATTTTTTTTTCTGAGTTATGATTTTTTATAGAAAATACACGTTTTTGTGGTACAAATATTCTTATATTGTTTAACTAAATGGAACGTATGTATGTAATATATCAGCAAAAAGTACAGCCGTGATCATTTTTTGTGTATCAAATAGATATCTATTAGAACACACTTTCCACCATACAGTTTCGATTATAAAAAGCGGGGAAATGTGATGTGACAATTCGGCCGATGCCGGCTGCAGTGTGCGCGTAGCGTAACTCTGGTAATATTTCTCTTCGAAATATCGATGATACAAGAATGTCAACAGGAGACTTCGCTGTCTTCTGATGACGAATAACTCAACAAACAAACTATGAACACGTATAAACTTCAATAACACAAACATGCGCAAAATATGAAATATAAAAGCCCCACTTTCGTTAGCTAAATTCCAAATTTACTATATTTAAATATCATGTTAATGTGGAACATGAATGGTTTTTATAGTAACAAGCATGAGCTTCAGCTCTTGTAATAGTCCCTTTCCCCTTCAATAATCTTACTTAATGAAACCCATTTAGCTTACAACGTAAACGCTTTCCACAGCAAACGATATATTAGCATATTCCATAACTTGGCAAACATAACTTCAAGCAAGCAAGCGTTGCAATATTGATTAAAAAAAACTTACACTTAAAAAGAATTACTATTCAATCCACTATATCAGCAATAGCCATTGAATAATAATATGTGCCTATATACCGCCCACACAAAACTTCTTAAATGCTGATATACTACATTTGCTGCAACAAGTCCTTGACCTTAATGCATGGAGCCCACTATGGGTATCTCCATCTACAAACAATAGAGTAAAGCACGTTGAAGATGCTTTGATAACCTCGGATCTTATATGCCTTAACAATGGCAGCGCAACACACTTTTCAACACATGATACATTTTCGCATCTAGACCTCACCCTTTGTTCAGCATCTCTTGTCCCACTTTGCACATGGAGTATATCCGATGACTTACATGGCAGCGATCACTACCCAATTACCTGCAAACACTCAACTTCGTTCCAAATTTAATCCCAAATGCATCTTTAAAACAGACTACGCTGAATGGGACAAATTTTAAATTTTAGAAATGTACCGTGGTGGAATTCCAACCTAGCATCCCTTAGATTAAAAAAACAAACGCCATGGTACGAATATAAACGTTGTCAAACGCTTGAAAACTTAGTGCCCTACAAAATATCGAATGCTGTTTTTCGCTGCAAGGCTAAATAAGCGAAGCGACAATGCTTCAAAAAAGTTTACAGCAAACATAAATCCCTCTTCTTCCCCAAAGAAAATATGGAACGATATTCGCATTCTGTCTGGTGGAACCAAAAACACGCTAATTTCGAAATTATACACTTCTATAGGACCTTTGTTTACCCCGGATCAAATTTCGTACTACTTTGCAAACGCCAGCGCTGATGAAAGCTTTAGTTCCCAATTTCGCTATATCAAGGCATCAGTCTTAGACAACAAGACCCCAATAGAGTACACCTTCTGTCCATCTGCAAAATTAATAGAACCCGAAATATCATTATCAGAATTCGAGTATGCACTTTCTTCGGTAAAAGGGAAAACGCCTGAATTAGACAAAATTTCTTACCCGCTAATCAAAAATCTCCCAAATGCAATCAAGTTACGACTAACAAAGCTATATAATAATGGGAAAATTATAGAAAAGATTATCGCCAACCGTCTGGCATGGTACGCCAAAAGAAATAACTTTATTAGCTCGCATCAGGTGGCCTGCAAAAAGAGACAAGGCACAATTGATGCCTTGCTAAGCCTTGACAATTATGTAACCAACGCTCTATCTAGTAAAAACCACGTATCCTTGCTCTCGTTGGACCTCCAAAAAGCATTTGATCGCATTGGAGCTCATGTAATTTTAAAGCAACTACGAAGATGGAAAGTTGGTACCAAAATCCTAAACTTCGTGAAATCCTTTCTTACCAACAGAAAACTCTCAGTCACTATCAATGGTTCACTCTCATCAACGTGCAATTTATCAAACGGTACCCCTCAAGGATCACCTCTCTCGGCCCTCCTTTTTATAATCGCCTTTGATGAATTAAGCCATCTTCTATCCAAATATAAGAACATTGAGCATCAAATCTACGCCGACGACGTCCTCATATATTCAAAAGCCAAGCACACCTCTGCTGTTCAAAATATGTTTACTGATATTCTTAACAACATTTCATCATGGTCCTTAACTTCAGATGTACCACACTCTCTAGAGAAAACTAGCCTTCTACATATATGCCGGAAGAGAAGTCCATGCAACATATCGCTAACTGTAGGCAACTATGCTATTCAACCCAAGGAAAACTTAACGTTGCTAGGATTAATTATAGACTCTAAGTATTCCTTTAAGCCGCATTGTAATTATATCAGAAGTTCCTTAGTAACTAGATTAAATATTATTAAGTATCTGTCTTGCAAACATAGTTATATACATCCTACTACACTTATTAATGTTGTCAAAGCACTACTGTTATCAAAAATAGACTACGCCTTGCCAATCTACGGACACTGTGCCACTTCTTTAATCCGCAAAATCGCAGTGCCTTATCCTTCCTTCTCACAGAAGCCGGCTTACCGAGTATCCTGAGCAGAGTGACCGATGCAACCTCTCGCATTCTCTCGGAACAACTTGACACCACAAACACGGCGCTAACAAATATTTTCAACAATGTAATTTCACGAAAAACGCAGCCGTGGATATCATCAGCTATATCAAGATCGCTTGTATTGGCCAAGGAAAATTTCATAAGCCCTTTACCGAGCGAAAAGAGTTATTGAAACTTTTCCTCCGTGGTTCATTAGCTCCAAATCATTCGAAGATGCCTTACTCAGCGTGTCTAAGCAAAACACACCAAACATGGTATACCGGGCAACAATCTCGGAGGCATTTGAATCTTATAGAACATCTGGATGGAACTTCATATTCACTGATGGATTGAAGACCTCAGACCACACCTCCTTGGCCGTGATCAACAAGGATGGAAATGTAATATCACAGTGGCTGCTTTATCCAGTGTGCACAATTTTCACTGTTGAAGCCTTAGCAATCGAACTAGCCGTGGAATATGCGAAGAAAAACAAAGGGAAATATATGGTCTGTTCCGACAGCAAATCATGCATCACAGCAATCCAATCACCATCCAATTCTAATAAAATTATTTCTTCCATTAGAAATTCACTTATTGCAGCATCAAACAAAATCAAACTAATGTGGATCCCCGGGCACGCTGGAATTTCAGGAAATGAAGTGGCTGATATGGCTGCTAAGAATGTAAACAAATCTCCTGCTCTCATGCTTAAAGTCATAAGTAAAGCGGATCTGTACAACACCATCAAGAAAGAAAGACTTATACTTGATCTAACAGACTGGGCAACGCAAGGGCGTCACTATTACATATTAAACCCAAATAGGCTATCACCATCCTACCCGGCAAAATTTGACCCCTAACATTTTAAAGCCGTACACTCGACTAAGATATTTACTCATTCCCACCTGCTAACCAGAAAAATTCAGTCTTCTGCCCTCTGTGTGCGGCCCAAACTCAGTGGAACACCTGATTAACCAATGTCCAGAAACAATGGAATACGATAGTGCTGACAACATTAACCTAAATAGAGCATTATCTGTAACAAGCCATGATAATATTATGACAATATATAATTTCTTCGGGAATAAGAACATCTTAAACTTGATTTAGCACAGATTAAACTACTATTACATTTTACTTTATTATTTCTAACAATTAACAGTATAATTTCGGTCAATATAATTCTATATTTTATTTTATCCCACTGAATTAGTAAAATTAAAATAAGTTAACAATTTGTGTACTAAAAGGACGACTGAAAGCCTCGTAGCTAGTGTCGCGTTTCTTAATTTTATACTGTAAATTATTATTGTATAAATTGTTATAAATAAATAAGTAAATAAATAATTTTCCTTTTTTATATTTAAATAATTCATTTTATTCTACTCGTTCGCTTCAATAAAACATCATATATTATATACATAAATATTTTGTGAAAACTTTTGGAAATATTTTTAATTTATGGTCCTTTGGAAAAAAACCTGACTACCTGAAAAAAAAAACAAAAAACGCAGGTTTACTAAATATTATGTCCTAATACTGTAGGGAGTATAGTAATACTGTGTTATGTAGATGTAAATCGTAAGTTAACAAAATGGGGGGTGAAATAACACAAACGGCAATAACGGAAATCTGTGTTATTTCCCAATTGAATGTGAAATAACACAAATCTGCTTTATTTCATTTCTCGTTGAGCCTTAAGACCAACTTTTAAACTTAACAATTTGAGTAATAAAGCAAAATAGTGCACATATGTAGGTAGTCACCCATTTACATTTGACAAAAAGTAGTACATGAAAAAGTTAAATGGACGGATTTGTAAGTTTACAATTTTGAAAGTGCCCAGCGTCGCGGTGGTCCGCGTTCGCGCGCCGCGCCGCGTTCGACGTCGCGCTC
The DNA here is from genome assembly GCF_001687245.7 of Rhagoletis zephyria. Taxonomy (NCBI): domain Eukaryota; kingdom Metazoa; phylum Arthropoda; class Insecta; order Diptera; family Tephritidae; genus Rhagoletis; species Rhagoletis zephyria. The sequence continues at coordinate 50,343 of NW_016160108.1, read as the reverse complement.
GTGTTCCCACCCCCCTCCCCTCCTGTCGCAATCATGCACTGCTGGCATTATGACCGTTTAGAAAAAATAATAATAATAAAATGACACTAGTTCACTTATTAGCCTGTTTTTTAATGTCCAAGCAATGGGTATTATTGCGTATGGTGTTATTGCATGCACCCCACCCATGGTGGAATTATACCAGGTGAAGTAATAAATATTAGGGTAAGAAGAAATATTTTGACACTGCCTTATTTGAAAACATGCCTATAAAATGTNATTAGCCTGTTTTTTAATGTCCAAGCAATGGGTATTATTGCGTATGGTGTTATTGCATGCACCCCACCCATGGTGGAATTATACCAGGTGAAGTAATAAATATTAGGGTAAGAAGAAATATTTTGACACTGCCTTATTTGAAAACATGCCTATAAAATGTGACTATAAGACAGCCGAATGTCAGAAAATAAAGCGAGAAAGCTGTTTTATTAATTCACCTGTTTATTGCGCCATTCATCCCACCTGCTTGTACCGAGTATAGGTTCACATTTAGAAGTCTGAGAGTAGGTAAAATTTTACATATTTTTACATCACTATTTCGTACCACATGTTCGCTTCGTCTTCGTAAACGAAATCCTCATTTCGGATATTTTGAAACAAGTGATGATAATGCAGAAATTTTAACTGGAGATAAAACTCAAAACAATATTCTCTGTGTTATATGCGGCGAACAGGAACGGCAACTTTTGTTTGTTCCATGCCATGGCGGAATTATANTCATTTCGGATATTTTGAAACAAGTGATGATAATGCAGAAATTTTAACTGGAGATAAAACTCAAAACAATATTCTCTGTGTTATATGCGGCGAACAGGAACGGCAACTTTTGTTTGTTCCATGCCATGGCGGAATTATACCAGGTGAAGTAATTAGAGCGAGAAGGAAATTCATGCAAAAGCGCTATGTCCAATTTGCTGAGCAGTTATTAAAGACGACTCTTTTCCTATATTTTGTTAGACTTGTCTTAAGTAAAAATATTTTGTGAATATTACTTTCTTCATATGAATTATATCAAATTTTTTGTTTAATTGTATTTTTGGAATAAACAAAGTTCTTTTTCCTTCTGGTCAGTAAACTGTTTTTGTTACAAATAGTATAAATAAGCAATGGGAAATACGGCAAATTTTTTTTTATTTCCAACCTTTGTTGGAAATAAAGCAAAACTCAGATATTGGTATTATTTCCCATTTAAAAGTGAAATAAAGCAAATTTTGCGTTATTTCCGTTTGTGTTAAATTAACTGGTACCAAAAATACCATCTGCTTGCTGAAGAGGGAAGCGAAACATATTTGCCGCAATAATAAGAGAGAGGCCGAAATACGTGAGTGCAAAGCGCTTGAAATTATGGCCGACAGGAAAAACGCCCGAACATTTTACTAGATAGTTAGGCGACTTACGGAAAGTTTCGAGACCAGGCCGATCTCCTGTAAGAACAAGTACGTCGACCTATTGACCGATGTGCATAATGTACTTAAATTATGGGAGGAAAACTTTCCACTATATTGAATAGAAGCAGCATTGAAAGCAGTTGAAGTAGAGGTTGAATTCGAGCCCATAGTCGATGACGATGGAGTCGATGCCTTTCCGTATGAGTATTATACGGTACGAATAGTAATTCCGCGGCTGAAGACAAAAATTCTGCTGGAGCGCAGCCGCGCTATTCAGTAACGGCAGCGAAGAGTAAATTTTTATGCAGAATATGGTCAGGTGGATGCATGCCTGACGACTGGAATTTAAATGTGCTCTGTCCAATCAACAATTAAGGTGAGCCATATGGGCATTTTCACAAAAAGGTCAACCAAGAGTGCAAAACTCAAACTGTTCCTGAAAACTTTTTGTTGATGAATAATAAATCTCAAATGTGTATATTTTATAAATATAAAAGAATTTTTATTTTCTTTTAATTTTGAGCCGAAATATACAACGAATATACAAAATTTACAAAAATCTAACTCTTTTGAACAAATACACCAACTTTTTTCCTTGTTATATTCCCTTATTCAAAGTAATACTATGATGTTTTTATAATTTAAAAATCTTCTACTGATAGTAACATAATGTTTAACAAGCAGACAGACTTAGTGGAGATCGAATAACGGTGATTTTTTTTTGATTACTTCTGCTTATATTCGTATGTCGCGTCCGCTACCGAAAAACAGCATTTATTGTTCTCATTAGTGCACAATGTGTTGAAGTGTAAATTGCTTTCAGACTTTAAGCAAATAAATTATTTCACTTAAGAAAAGTAGCCATTGACTCTCGGCAAACTCGATTAATAAAATTTATTGGTGTTTGAAATTCGTCGTGTCCGTTACCGCAAACCTTAAATATTAAATAAAGTCGTAGAAATTGCACAAGAGTAAAATTTTATAGATGGCAAAAACGGAAAAAGAAACAAGAAAAGCAATAACAATGAAATATAGAGAGAAAATGAAAGAAAACGTCGAGAAATGGCAGGAATACAAGAAGAAAGAAGCTAAACGAAAGCAAGAGTACCGAAAAAGATTATCGCAAAAAATGAAAAGTGATAGCAATTTATTAGAAAAGAAGAAAGAAAAGGACCGTGTTAGGCAACAAGTTTTGCGAAAAAAAAGAGCTTATATTGATAATTGCGAAATTTACAGCTGTAAGCAAACGATGGGAAAAGCAATGAAAAAAGTTGAGCGTGCGTTGCCTGAAAACCTGAATAGAAAAATAGCTGTCCTCAAATCTTTATGCAATAAATATCTTACGCCAACAGAAACGATGGATGAAAATACTACCAAGTCATCAAAAAGTCAAAAAGAAAAATTAATTGAAAAATTTTTTTTGCAAGATGATATTAGCGTTCAAGCTCCTGGGAGAAAGGATACAATGCTAATCAATGGGAAATTAGTCTCAAAACGTTTTATGCTTATGACCTTAACAGAAGCATATCAACTTTTCAAAGCCGAATATACCGAGGAAAAAGTCTGCTAAACTATTTTTTTTCGTTCTAAGCCAACTTACATTCAGTTAATCAATAATTTACGACACAATATGTGTATCTGTAAGTACCATGCAAATTTTATTTTTTTACTAGAAGGCTGTGCAAAGATTATACCGCAGATTCCTGCCAAAGCTGATTTATTTCTTACATCAGTTTGCTGCGACGTTATGAATGAAAAGTGCATGACTAATACTTGTGACAGCTGTGTACGCGATATTAAAGACGAACTAGTTCCAATACAGTTTATTAATGAATTTAATACGCAAATCAAATGGAAACAGTGGAGAAAAGTAGAGGATCGCATAACTTTAAACTACACCATTGGTCCATTAAGGGACTTAATTCATGATGTAGAGATTCAGCTACCAGCTTTTAAAATTCATTGTTTTGTTAAACGTCACCAACAAAACTACTTTGAAACTAAAAAGAAAAATTTAGCAGCTAATGAAATTGTTATTCAAGTTGATTTTGCTGAAAATTATCGCTTGACATGCCAAAACGAAATTCAAGATGCCCACTTTAGTTATAGCCAAGTAACAGTGTTTACGTGCGTAGCTTGGGTTCTTGGTGAAACCAAGTCCTATGCTGTTATCAGTGATAGATTGACTCACAGTAAATTCGACGTTTACTGCTTTATTTCCAATATTATCAATATCTTACAAAACCAGTACAAAGGAGTTACCAGCATTTATATTTTCTCTGATGGAAGCAGTTCCCAATTCAAAAATAAATTTATTCTTTCTAGTATTCCAAGACTTGCAGCTGAATTTCATTGCGGAATCTTAGAGTGGAATTTTTTCGCCACTTCACATGGCAAAGGTGCTGTAGACGGAGTAGGTGCCGTAGTTAAACGAAAAGTCTGGCAAATCGTTAAAGCAAGAAATATCATTCTCGGTGATGCCTTATGCTTCTATGAATGTGCTAAGAACAATATTGATGGAGTTAACATTTTGTATATCTCTGGAACACAAATTGATAGTTTTTCTAATCAACTGCCAGAGTTATGTCAAAATGTTCCAAATATCAAAGGAGTTATAAGTATGCATTGGTTTTCATATTTCGACAGTAAATTTATTGAAGTTGCTCGGACCGCCTATTCATCAAAGAAAATAATTAAAATAGACCATACTAAAAACTAACAACTTTCTTCTTAATTTTTTAAGTCATTTTTACTATGTATAATGTTACTTGAGTTTTTATTTTCAATAAAATTGAAATGTTATAATGAACAAAAATTCTATTTTCTAGCTCATGGAAAATTTTGTCGCGTCCGTTATGTCGCGTCCGTATTTCTTNTCGTTAATCACCAAACCTACTTGATCAAATTAAGAGTTAAAGATTAAACATTTATTTTTTTTATCGCGGTTACGATTAACTGTTTAGTCAGATTAAAATTAATCGTGATTAACTGTAATCAGATTGAATTTAATCTAATTAACTAATTGATTAAAAAATCAATCCATTAATGCCAACATTGATTTCACATCACATGCATATCTCTATACCAAGTTCCAGTTCTCTCCCACAAATACTTCCAGAGATATATAGGTAATATGAAAATTTCAATTTGTAAGTGAGGGGCCTTGAGTTATCGGAATTACTTTCAGTTTAAGACCATCCTTGCGAAATCCGTAGTAAGTGTACCAAATTTCGTTCTGATCGGGAAACCGTTTAAGGAATTAGCCTATTTTTCAATCCAGGTCATAAACCATCTGTGAGCAAAATTTCATTTTCAAACAGGTGGCAATTCATAAAAAAGTAGCCTATTTTCCAATCTAGGCCATAAGATATCTGTGTGCGAAATTTCATTTAAATCTGTTCAGTCGTTTCCGCGTATTAATTGGCAACTCTTCCAAAAAATTTGCCTATTTTCCACTGTAGGTCATAAGCTATATGCTTGCGAAATTTCATGCAAATCCGTTCAGACGTTTCCGCGTATTAATTAAATTAAACTTTGTTAGCAGGTGGCAGCTCCTAAAAAAAGTAGCCTATTTTGCAACCTAGCTCATAAGCTATCTGTGTGAGAACTTCCATGCAAATCAGTTCACCCATGTTCGCGTATTAATTTAAATTAAACATTTCTAACAGGTGGCAACTCTTAGAAAAAGTAGCCTATTTTGCAACCTAGCTCATAAGCTATCTGTGTGAGAACTTCCATGCAAATCAGTTCACCCATGTTCGCGTATTAATTTAAATTAAACATTTCTAACAGGTGGCAACTCTTAGAAAAAGTAGCCTATTTTGCAACCTAGCTCATAAGCTATCTGTGTGAGAACTTCCATGCAAATCAGTTCACCCATGTTCGCGTATTAATTTAAATTAAACATTTCTAACAGGTGGCAACTCTTAGAAAAAGTAGCCTATTTTGCAACCTAGCTCATAAGCTATCTGTGTGAGAACTTCCATGCAAATCAGTTCACCCATGTTCGCGTATTAATTTAAATTAAACATTTCTAACAGGTGGCAACTCTTAGAAAAAGTAGCCTATTTTCCAACCTAGGTCATAAGCTATCCGTGTGCAAATTGTCATGCAAAAACGTACAGTCGTTTCCGCGTACTAATTTGATTAAACTTTTTTAACAGGTGGCAAATCTTAAGAAAAGTAGCCTATTTTCCAATCTACGTCATAAGCTATCTGTGTGCAAATTTTCATGCAAATCCATTCAGTCGTTCCCGCATATTAAATAAATTGAAATTTTTTAACAGGTGGCAACTCTTAAAAAAACAGAAACGTGAACAGAACGTGAAGAAAAATGCTGCCATAATTTTACTGTAGATGACGATCTCTTAAAATTATTGAATTCAGGTGATATATACAATAGTGATTCATTTGATGATGAGGAATATACACTCGATATAAATTAATGGTGTTAACTAGTCTTTCGTTTCTTGCGATTTATTTAAATAAAGCATGTGGATTTTCATTAAAACTTTTTAGCCGTTTTTTGCCAGAGTCTATGTGAAATTTCATTAAAACATTTTAGCCGTTTTTAGCCGCTTTTTTTTGCCAATCTAGCCGGTCGGCCCAAAAAGTTCTGGCAACACTGGTTACAAGGTCTTATCGAGCGTATTGTGTGAAAGACTTAAACCCGCCGTAAACGAACTGATTGGGCCTTAACAGTGTGGCTTTATACCTGGCATATCCACCATATACCAGGTATTTGCAGTACGTCACATACTGGAGAAGACTTGCGAGAGTAGGATTGACACACGCTTTCTATTTGTTGATTCCGACACCGCTTTCGACAGCCGTTTGATACCAAACCAGGTTTCATCATCTGTAAAAAGAAGGGAATTAGATAGAGAAGGACAAAACGAAGTATCCCCTGTCATCAGACAAACAGCCATATCATAAGCTTCTCGGCACCCATGTCACTGTTGACCAGGGATGCCAACTCATTTTATTTTTCTCCCCGTTGGCCACCACGAAATTCCCCTATTTTTGGTGAAATTCTCCGCACTGGCACAATTCTATTAAAAAATTGAAAGTTTTTAATTCGATTGCTAAAATTTATTGACGAATGTAATACAATATTTAAGTGTTAATTTTTTTCACTAACTCCTTATAAAAATATATCTTTTTGTATAATATACGCCATATAAGTAAGTCAAAATTTAAAACTTTTGGCAAAACATACAAAAATTCAACAAATTAGAAAAATCTTCATCCAAATGTTCAACTTCTTACTCGGAATTTTTATAAGCCAATTTACTTTTAGTATTATAATGTGCACGTTTGAAGTGGCTAAAAATTACCGTTGATTTTTGATATTGTTTGTTTTGCTGGGGCCTTTCGCACTTTCAGCCCTCGGCTCGCTTGAATTTAAATGCAGATTAGAGATTAGACATATGGGTGTTTCCGTGATGTCGGACCTGACATTCGTACCGCTTTAGAGTTAAATAAATCATACGAAAACGGAAGTCACTTATAAAATAAATTTGCCGTTGTGTAGCTTTTATACCGTCCTTTCGTTGACAAAAAAATTAGGTGAGCTTGAAACACTGGTGTCGAGAAAATCGATGAAAAGGAGGTCATAACGGACGTGACAAAAACAGAAGTGGTTTCAGAGTACATGTAAAAATAAGCAAAACTCTTCGAATCCTGTGAAGTTTTCCTTTCTTCAACATTTTTAAATAAAGTTAAATTATTTATTTATTTATTTATTTATTTAATGAGTTATAGTCTAGAAATTATATAACAATTTTCTTACAGACTATTTACAAATTAACAAAGAACAATATACTAATAACTAGTTAAATTAATCCATTCAATACCAACTTAAACTTATCTTTCGGTAAAGAGAAATCAATGGCTATAGTATTTGGAAACATATTATACTCCTTCAGGGCCCTAGCTATAGGAGAATTAGATGCGTAAATTGTTCTAACTGGATCTAATACAAACGTGCCATGGTTCCGCAGGTTTCTATAGGGGATATTAAAACGAATAAGCTCGAGTAAATATGGCGAGTCAATCGCTCCACATATAATGTCAAAAATAAATGTCAATGAGAGAATAGTTCTACTGTTTAAAGACTTCAAGTTAATTAAGAGACATCTCGAATTATAAGAAGGAAACGGATCATGAAAATGCAGAGAGCGGAGTGCAAAACGAACAAAAACTTTTTGAACACGCTCGAGCCGATTTATATGACAATCATAGTAAGGTCTCCAGACGAAGACGGCATATTCTAACTTGGAACGCACCAGAGACGTGAACAGCAACTTTAAGGTGTAAGGATCTGTGAATTCTGTACTGAAACGGCGAATGAAGGCAAGCGTGGAATATAACTTAGCGATAACATAGTTAAAATGACTATGAAAATGAAATTTTGAGTCAAAAATCACCCCAAGATCGGATATCTCATTCACAGTGCTTAAAGTTGGGTCACCAATATAATATTGAGTATGAATAGGAGATCGGGATTTTGTAAATGATATATGGAAGCATTTTTTGTGGATTTAGATGCAAGTGATTGTAACTACACCAAGCTATTACGTTATCAAGATCCGATTGCAGCTTGAGGGAATCAGATTCATTCGTGATTGTTGAAAATATTTTTAAATCATCAGCATAGAGCAGAAAATTAGAGTACCTAAAGCAATAACGTATGTCGTTAATAAAAATTACAAATAGCAGGGGGCCCAGAACGCTACCCTGCGGTACACCAGAAGACGCAATAAAAGAACGCGAGTAAACATCATCCACAGCTACAACACAACTCCGTGAGGACAGCTAGGACTCCACCCAAGACAGAAAGCTAGAATGAAAGCCCAGATTAGCTAGCTTGGACACCAAGATTGAATGGTTGACTTTGTCAAAAGCAAATTTAAGGACCATTGTAACCAATTCATTTTTAATCAGAAGCATTTCGATGTTGGTTTTATTTTGAATTAAAATATGATAGCGGAAGTGACATATCGGACGTGACAGATTTTTATAATAATTTCTTCAGATCTTCTCTCCACCGTTTCGCGTTTTCATAAACTTTTTTCGCCATCTGAATACGAAGTTTAAAGACATAAAGCCGTTTGAAAACCGTTATGGAAACACCCAGAGCCGGATTTAGGATCTATGGGCCCATATGCCCTTTCAGTGGTGCGGGCCCCTCTTGGGAGTACTAAGGAAAACAGTAGATACGGATCTCCTTCAGATTTTAGATTTTTAAAGTTGTAAACATAACCTAACCTTACAGTTAAAAACTACGATTGGATTTTTCTATAAATATTTTTTTTTGTTTTGCACAGCATGGGTATTGAAAGGAAACAATTATTTTTTTAAATTGCCACATATGTACATACGGGTGGTCTAAGAGTGCGTGTGAAAAAATTAAGTTGGGATTTGTATGCTCTCACACCCTAGGAATGTTCTATACCGAAAAAATATACCCGTATTTTTTTTTTTTTTGAAATAAAAAAATATTTAGAGGTCGTTTAAAACGCTCAAAGTTTTCTGTGCATTTCTCTTTTAACTTTCTTTTAATTTTTAGGTTTTATTTTTAAAATAATTTTTTTGTTTTTTGATGTACGTATGGTGTTCTGGCTTTTGATATAAAATAGAACATCCAAAGGTTAATCAAGTCAACCCAATAACTCAATATTGGTAAATTTGCACATTCATGCTTCTGGCATAAGGGTGACGATATGTATTTACTTCACATTTATTAATTTTTTATACGCCTGTACTACAGGCAGTAAAAAAACAGTAGTCGTATTTCGACACCTGAATGGAAGATCGGCCTATCCCGGTAGCCAGTTCGGAAACGCCCTATATCAGAAAACTTTTCAAGAAAGCCCTAATTCGGAATTTGATTGAAGAACGAAGAAGAAGAATTTTATTGAAAAACACCCTATCCCAGAATTTGGTTTAAGAAGGCCCTATTTCTGAATTGGGTACAAAAACGCCCTATTTCAAATGAAAATGTATTGAAAATGTGCTCAGAACCGAATTCAGAGATAAGGCGTTCTTGAAAAGTTTTCTGAAATACACTCAGAAAAAGGTTTAGTTATAATAACCAAGATTTGATTATAGTTACCAAGTGGCATAGTTGGATATGGCGAAATAAATAAATAGTTCACGAAAGTCTGCAATTTACTTGAGACTTCTAGTTGGGACAAATGTATATTTGTTAATAATTATAACACGAGTGGACAATATTGTTAGTTGAATAAAATCATTGTTGAGCAAATATAAACAATTCTTTGGTTGATACAAGTTTTCAATTAATTTTGTGAACTTGCTGTAGACGTGAATCAGCTAACCGTTTATTATTGGAAAACAAGTTTCAGTTTGACACAAATAAAAATTTACTCGAGGTTTGTTGTGTTTACTTCTTTTATTTGCATATATTAAGCATAAAAAATACATACATATTTACATAAATAGTTACTAGTGTAAATAATACATATGTATATTGTGGTAAGTATTTCCTAAAAAGAAACGATGAAACAGGAATAGTCGTGCGAAAACCCAGGTGGACTACTCTGTAATGCGATACGAAAGAGCAATGCGATGCGAAAGGTAAATACGCCGTAAGTAATATACTGTGACGATTGCCTATCGCACAAGGTGTATTAAACAAGGTGTGATTGACAATTCAGTACAGCTCTCTTTTAAGGTACTATAATGTCAAAAAGTATAAACAAACGAATTAACCCTTAGTGATGCATGTATCTTATCAGCACTGATGCCCTAGGCTTTTATTTCGATTATAGTTTTGTTTTACTTACATTACCTGGAATATATATATTTCGTCAATAAAAGTTTTAGCAATTTTCTTGTTTTTAATTGCCCAAGTTTTATGCTTTTGCGCGTATATTTTCATACTTAAATGTTTTATCCTAAACATTATTCGACACTTATAAAAGTAGGATTTTACATTTGTTTCCAATTTTATATGTGAGCTTAACTCTAACAATTTTGAAATTAAATTTTTTTCATGCGAAATAGTTTTACATTAAAGACTTTGCTTCGAGCAGCTTTAAATTAAGCTCTTCCATACTTGCTTGCATGGTTTTAATTATTTCGGTAAGAGGAAATACTTCTGTTCTCAACGCGCATTCTAAAGAGTCGCCTGTTTGAGTTTGGACGTCAACAAAGAATGTATCCTGATCGCGTACTAAATCCTCACTTGTATCAGTTATTTCGTATGGCATTGGGACTGCGCATGGGTATCAACGAGCTCGTTGGAAAGTGTTTGATTTAGACATCACTTTCCTTGAAGTGGTTTTCACAAACGCGAGAGGAATCACGCAGTACAACCAGTGTTGCCGTTTTAGCCCTTTGGTGGCTAAATTTGGCTACCAAATTCTTTTTTTGGCCACAAAAATTTGAAATTGCCCCTAGCCCTTTTTTTGGCCCTTTTCAAAATTTATTCATCATTGACATTCAAATTTTTTTTATGATTTTCATGAATTTAACTCTTCGCTCATAAAGCGAACGCCTTTCCTTTAAGGCAAGTAAACATATGTCTATGTATGTTCCTTACGTTTCTGGGCCGTTATCTTATCCGTTAACGATTTAACTATACTTCAAAATAGGTAAGTTGGTGGCCCTTAATATGCTTTATGTGTTACACAAAAAGTTTTTTTGTTGAATAAAATATTAATTCTTTTCAGAGTTCATTGTTTTTCTATACCAGTAATTATAGAAAATGTTTGCGTGTATACTTACATATTTATACTAGCAGTACCCCGGTGTGCTTCTCTACACCAAATATTGAAAAACGAATGAAAAGTCCTGGAATTTTTCTATATGAAAATTTATCATTTGTTTTATTTCAAAATTTTTGATTCTTTATTTTAAATCTTAATCCAACACATTTGGATATACAACATTTTTTGTTTTTCCATCTTGGATATGAATAAATAAACAATTTGGAATGCCAACTCTTTAACAGGCCACCAATTCCAGTAATCTACCACAAATATTTCAAGAGATATACCAGATGAAAATTTTTGTTAGTATGGGTGGTGCCACGTCCCCTTTTCCGAATTCGGGGAAACTTAACACAAACCATCTGCATAATAGCCCGACTATGCCCTATAAATTTGGTTGAAATCTTGCACTTATTCTTTATATATAAGATGTGAGGTGTCACGCCCTCTTTTCCAATACTGCCCATTTTTATCCATGAGTATGGAATTAATTTTTATACCTCTATACCAACTTCCAGTACTCTACCACAAATATTGCAAGAGATATACAACAAAAAAATTTTAGTTAGTATGGAAGGTGCCACACCCCCTTTTACGAATTCGGGCAAACTTCACATAAACCATCTGCATGATAGCCTGAATATGCCGTATAAATTTGGTTGAACTCGGTGAAGCCGTTCTCAAGTTATAAGCTCACACCAAAAACGTGTACTTATTTGTATACATAAGATACATACATATGCCACGCCCCTTTTCCAAATTTGGGCAAACTCCACATAAAATATCTGCATGATGGCCCGAATATGCCGCATAAATTTGGTTGAATTCGGTGAAGCCGTTCTTAAGTTATATTGTCACACCAAAAACGTTCACTTATTTTTATATTTTAGTTAGTATGGGTGGTGCCACGCCCCCTCTTCCGAATTCGGGAAAACTTCGCATAAACCATCTGCATGATAAATCGAATATGGCACATAAATTTGGTTGAATTCGGTGAAGCTGTTCTCAAGTTATGAGGTCACACCAAAAACGTGCAGTTATTTTTATATATAAGATGTAGGTAAAAAAATGTAGCTACCATTTTTAGCCACAACGACGATTTTTAGCTCTTTTTGAGCCCTTTTTTAGCTGGAATTTAGCTACCACTAAAAATGTTTCGCGGCAACACTGAGTACAACACCACAGCTTTCTTCCCATCGCTGCCGTCTTAATTCGCAACGAGGTGGTTTAAAACATCGCACTGTTTTCGTGTCCTGACTTTTATTCAAACGTTTTGCTCCGTTTCATCTTGGTTTCCTTACATTACATATTTAAGAAAAGTCGAACGTATTTACTTATTACCCAACTTTAAATGTACTTACTAGCTCTCCTCGGCGGTTTATCTCTTAAAAATTTCCCGTTTATTAAGAAAATTTGTTGCTTGAAAAATTTGTGTGTAACTTTTTTTTGAACAAATTAAAATTTTAAAGAAAAAATTCGAATGGGTTAAGAATTCATTTCAGTTTGACATTATAGCCTGTTTCTTAAGAGAGCAATGTCAAAATCAATCACACTTTGTTGAATACATTTTGCTATCGCATCGCATATCTCTTTCGCATCGCATTACAGAGTAGACCCCCAGGTCAGTATCTGCTGGAAGTGCTGGTTTAAGTATACTGCTTTGCTTTTTCCTTGACTAAATAGCTACTTTGAAATTATAATTCACATGAATTATATATCCACTGAGAAACCCCGNATCGCATCGCATATCTCTTTCGCATCGCATTACAGAGTAGACCCCCAGGTCAGTATCTGCTGGAAGTGCTGGTTTAAGTATACTGCTTTGCTTTTTCCTTGACTAAATAGCTACTTTGAAATTATAATTCACATGAATTATATATCCACTGAGAAACCCCGGTTGGCATCAAACTTAATATTTTTAAATAACTATAACCGCACCGAAACAACTCGCGGCGATGGCAAAACTGAAACTGAGACAAACAAGCCTGGGCATGTCATAACACACAATTTTCTTTCTCTACCCAGCGCAGTGATCGACATGCCATAGCTTACTGAGCGCTCTGTAACAACACACGTGTTTCACCCGTATACGAACAGCGGTAGCGGAGCAATGATTTCCAGGTTTTCGATCAAACTTTGTACAAAAATTAAAAAAATTCTGCACGGTTTCACCCAAATTGCAAACATTTTAATTATAATCTAAAAATAACAATAATTTTAGTATAATAAAGTGCAAAACTCGGCCAAACACTAATATATGTGTAAGCGCCAATCTATTATTATTATTAAAGTGCAAAATTGAATTAGCAACTTGCGTTGAGTTTTGGAAAATTTTTTCCTTGACATTGTAAAGCAGTTCCTTCCATATTAAGATATTCTTCAAACATATTTTGAAAGATTTCGGCAACCTTGCGGAGTGCTACCAGCTTTTCTTTTTATCACATCACGATGTAGCGAACAAATATGGCACGTTCCAGAAACCGCTACTTGGGATTTGCCGATCTAGACAATTCTCAAGTAAAAGTAAACAACGCTTTAGAAACTTTATATGCACTGAAATTTGCTAATACTTTCACAAAAATCACCGTTTTTAAACATTTTCGCTATTAGTTCTTTTTATAAATCATATATTTTGCAATTTAAAACAATAAAACCACGTTTCCGGTCGAAAAATTGAATATTGAAAAAATTTAATATTTTACAGTATTTTATTCTCCCATTCTGCCTGTTGTTAGTGTTTAGTGTTGGACAATTGTCGAGCAAACCTAAAACTACTCCAAAACACGAATATGTGGTAGATTTCAGACCTTGTGTGGTAGATGCTCAAAAAAGTGGCAGATCTACCACAATGTGGTAGAAGTCCGATCACTGAGTCTCATTCATTGAATCGTTTTTATGCAATGGTCAGCATACTAGCGCATTCAAACGATTCAATAAGTGGGCCTGTGAGCATTGCTTAGCTGGCGCTCTTCGTATGTGAAACACACATGTGCTCAGAGAGCGCTGAGCATTATTTAGGGGTGGCTCACAAGAATGAATATGTTCCGCTCTCAAACCAAATCGTGGTTGCCTCAACTAAGATTTGGTAACTATGACTAAACCATGTTTTGAAAGAAAGCTTATCTGTATTAGCAGAGCTTAATGGCATCCTTTTATGAGCCATACTTTAAGTTGAATGGAATTTGTAGAAATATGCTTCAAAAAAATATTTATTAGTATTTACCAAACCCTTCAACTAAATTAACGATTTGGTACAACCTAGATGAATATTAGAAGCTTTAATATATTTAGTTATAATTACCAACCCATGGTAATAGTTCCCAATCCTTGGTCACAGTTCCCAAATATTGTCAAAATTCGGGAACTAAATATCTTTAGTTGTCGAAACTAATTCTTTTTGTCAGTGTATTAGTTAAGATTGTCTTTTCAAATGGAACCATTTAGTATACACCAGTGATGGGCAAAATTGTATTTACTAAGTATTAAGTACTAAGTACACAAGTATTTAGGTATTTTGTGTTGTTGTAAATACCAAAGTACTATTTACTGCTAAATACCCAAGTAATATTTACTTAGGTATTTGGAGCTGCTAAGTATCCAAGTAAACAATACTTAGGTATTTAGGAGCTACTAAATACCCAAGTAAAAAATATTTAGGTATTTAGGAGTTATTAGATATTAAAGTAAGAAAACTTGAGTATTTAGGAGCTGCTAGATACCAAAGTACAAAAAATGAAAGTATTTAGCAGGCGCTAAATACTCTGCTCCAAAGTACTCAGGTACCTTGGGGATGCAAAATACTTTCACTAAAGTACCAAGGTATTTAGTCGATGGCTAAATACTTTTAAACTAAACACTGTATAATTTAGGAGAAATTTAGAAAACTAACACCTCACCTTACACTCACCTCAACTTACTTTACCACAACTCACTTCACCTCTCCTCAAATCAACTCACCACACCTCACCTAAATTCACCACAGCTCCAATTGCTACACCTAAACCCACCAAATCTTAACTCACCACAGTTGCACTCATCACACCCGTTCTCACCACACCTCACCTAAATTCACCACAGCTCCAATTGCTACACCTAAACCCACCAAATCTTAACTCACCACAGTTGCACTCATCACACCCGTTCTCACCACACCTCACCTAAATTCACCACAGCTCCAATTGCTACACCTAAACCCACCAAATCTTAACTCACCACAGTTGCACTCATCACACCCGTTCTCACCACACCTCACCTAAACTCACCACACTTCAATTTGGGAACTGTTTCGGGATTTAAGAGATTCTGCAGACTAAATCAGGATTTCCAAGTTTATTTCGGGGTTTTCGGTACTATTTCGGGATTTTCGAAGCTATTTCGTAATTCTTTAGGGATTCCTGGAAACTTTGTTTGAGATTTTCGGGATTCTCGGAACTAATATCGGGATTTTCGAGACGACTTTCAAAATATTTAGGGATTTTTGGGACTTTCGGAATTAATAGCGGGATTTCCGGGAGTATTTCGGGATTTTCGGGACCCCTGGACTATTATTGAATTTTTAGGACTAATTTCAAGTTTTTGGGACTTTCGGGACTGTTTCGGGATTTTTGCGACTATAGGAATTCTCGGAACTAATATCGGGATTTTCGGGACTAATTTCTGGACTTTTGGAAATTTCGGGAGTATTTTGCGATTCTCGGGAGTAATTTCCAAATTTTATATCGGACTTTTGGGACTATTTCCAGATTTGGATTTATTTCGGATTTATGGGGTTTTCGGGATTCTGGGGAATAATTTCGGGACTGTTGGGACTTTCAGGGCTATTCATGGATTTTTGGGACTAATTTAGGATTTTTGGGACTCTTGGGACTTTTTCGGGATTATCGCGAGTTATTTAGGTATTTTTGGGACTTTCGGGACTATTTCCAAATTTTTGGGACTAATTTACGATGTTTGGAACTTTCGGGTCTATTTCGAGATTGTTGGAAGTAATTTCGGTATTTTTGGGACTTTCAGGACTGTTTCCAGATATTTGGGTCTATTTCGGGATTCTCAGGAATAATTTCGGATTTTCGGGAGTATTTCGGGATTTTTGGGACAAGTCTTGGATTTTTGGGACTAGTTCAGGATTTTTGGGACTAATTTAGGTACTTTGGGACTTTCAGAACTATTTTAAAGAGTTTTGGTATTTTTGGGACTATTTCGTAATTCTCGGAAGTGATTTTGTGATTTTTGGGGCTTTCGGAAGTATATCGATTTTTTTGGGACTTTTAGATTTTTCGGGACATGTACATGGTTTCGGGACCATTTCGGGTTCTCGGGAGTATTTCGGTATTTTTGGACTTATTTCGGATTTTTGGGACATTCGGGACTATTTATCGATTTTAGGGAATAATTTAGAAATTTTAGGACTTTCAGAACTAATTAGGGCTTTTTGGAACTTTCGGGAGTATTTCGGGATTCTCGGAACTAATTTCGGGACTGTTGGGACTTTCGGGGCTATTTAGGGATTTTTGAGACTCTCGGGACTATTTCGGGATTATCGGGAGTAATTTAGGTATTTTTGGGACTTTCGAGACTATTTCCAGATTTTTGGGACTTATTTTGGATTTTTGGATTTTTCGGGTCTATCTGGGGATTGTCGGGGGTAATTTCGGGATTTTTGGGACTTTCGAAAGTTTTTCGGAAGTTTTAGGACTTTCGGGACTAAAATTAGTTCCGAGATTCTCAAAATAGTCTCGAAAGTCCCGAAATTAGTGATTATAAGCCCGAAAAAGTCCCGAAAGTTCCAAAGATCCCGAAATTACTCCCGACAATCCCTAAATAGACCCGAAAGTTACAAAAATCCAAAATAAGTCCCAAAAATCTGGAAATAGTCTCGAAAGTTCCAAAACTACCTAAATTACTCCCGATAATCCCGAAATAGTGCCGAGAGTCTCAAAAATCCCTAAATAGCCCTGAAAGTTTCAACAGTCCCGAAATTAGTTCCGAGAATACCGAAATAGTCCCGAAAGTTCCAAAAATCCGAACGAAGTCCCAAACATTCCTAATTAGTTCTCAAAGTCCCAAATTCCTAAATTATTCCCAAAAATGGATAAATAGTCTCGAAAGTCCCAAAAATCCGAAATAAGTACAAATATATCGAAATACTCCTGAAAACCCGAAATGGTCCCAAAACCATGTTTATACATGTCCCGAAAAATCCTAAATCCGAAATGCCTAAATTAGTATTTTGGTATTTTGTAATACATCAGAAATCCTCTAGAAGTTCACCTCGTTAAATTTTTAACATCGATTGCTCTAGAAGTTCACCATTTTTTAACAGCGTGAGCGCAGAGCGGCCAAAAATAACAGAATTTGAATAAATTAGCAATTGTGAAATGTTATTTATTTTTGCGCACGTTTATATCTATCAACAAAATGAATTTGATAGTTATTTTAATGCCCCTTTCATTGCATTAAATCGAAAACCTTTTTTAATTGTTACAAAAAATTTCTGGATAAATTTTGGGAAAACGTTATTTTCATAAAAATTCCAATTGATTAATATAAATTTGCGAAAATTTTGTAAACCATATTTTCGTCACCAATTAGTAAATTCTTCATTAAAAAAATTTTAAACACGCTAAAAAACAAGCGCATAAAAATGTTTGTAAATACATATGTATATGTACATACCTACATATGTAGATGCATTTATATGTATGTACTTATGCAAATAAACAAATGCTGCGCGCGGTTAAAATTTGTTCGTTATTTTTTTGTATAAAAATATGGTTCATGCTTTAATCAAAACAAATAAGTCAAACTTTATACAAAACTTAGAAAAATTAAACAAATTTTCGTCTAAATTTTGAACTTTTTAATCTGAATTTTTAGAATGATAGATCGGTAGAAAAGCAAGTGCAAGTTTTAAGCGGCTAAAAACCGCGTCGATTTTTAATGATTTTTTATTGCGGACGGCTTGTTGTACTTTTTACCATGTACATAAAAGCGAATATCTTGTAGAAAAAATTCGCAAGACCGTTTGCAAACAAATTTAAAAACAATATATTTTATAAATTAAATACACCTGTTATATGCATAAAACCGCAAAATACGTCGGAAGAAAATTCATTAAGAATTAACTTGATGTTTTATCCGCTTAAAATTTTCACTAGAATTACATACATAACCAATCTATCTGCGTACCCAAAAGTAGAAAATTTACATGATTAAAGCATGAACCAAATTTTTATAAAAAAATAACAAAAAAATTTTTACTTAAAAAACATTGTAAATATTAAACAAAAAAAACCATGAAATCACTTTTGATTGCCTGTGTATGTACGTACATATGTGTGTCTAACAAATTATGGCTCGTTATCAAAATACCGATATTAATTAAAAAACTTAATATTATATAGTACAAATGTTTTGTAAAATTTATTTCATTAAAATTATTTCTGCAATAAAATTGTCTATTCATGCAAAAAGCCAAACGCATAAATTTGTACGTACATATGTGTGTCTAACAAATTATGGCTCGTTATCAAAATACCGATATTAATTAAAAAACTTAATATTATATAGTACAAATGTTTTGTAAAATTTATTTCATTAAAATTATTTCTGCAATAAAATTGTCTATTCATGCAAAAAGCCAAACGCATAAATTTGTACGTACATATGTACACATGCCTTTGTAAATATGTAGATATGTAATGTATGTATGTAACATACATACAAATGTACGATTGGTCGGCTTTCGTCTTCCCCTCGCCGCTCCAATCCCAACAAATTATTCAATTTCTGGGAATCGACACCAGATTGGCACGTACGCGAAAATATTAACCCTACATTTACGAAATATTTAGATTTTCGCATAAGTTTGAATTTAATAAAGCAATACTCGTACATTTTGTATCGAGAATAATATTAATTAATTTAAATTCTATATGTAACCATGTTCTCGACGATACATGTAACTTTCATAAAGATTAAACATAACAAGTAAGAAAGTCTAAGTTCGGGTGTAGCCGAACATTAAATACCCGGCGCATGTATTAAATATGTTTTTTCACCTTTCCGAAAGCTACCGCTAGGTGGTAAGCCGGGGTGTATAAATTTTGAGTAAATTAGCGTCCTTAAATTTCGAAATATTGCAGTTTCAAGCATTTCTGAAATTTACCGTTACATGAAAAGCGGCCGTAATTTTAGTCCGATTTCAATAATTTTCAACGTTTTGCTTTTATGTGGCAAGCACAATAAAAATACCGAGTTTGGTACAAATTGGTAGAACGGTTACCGATATACATATATGTGATCATAAGTGGGCGGCATTTCCCAACATTTTATCATAAACGTATTTCTTGGTAAAGAATTGTTGCAAGCATCAATTTTGAGTAAAAAAACTTGAATGTTTACTGATTTATCGAAGATTTTGTATTTCTCTAAATTACCGTTATATGGGATGTGGGCGTGGTTATTGTC
>NW_016160108.1:28039-28307 GCF_001687245.7 Rhagoletis zephyria | reverse complement strand
GAATGAAATAGTTATTGTTGTATTTGAGTATACGTGTAATTATGTATATATGTGTGCATGAATGCTGCCGTGAGTAGTAGATATGTAGATTTGTATATATGTGCGTAGTATTTAGGCAGCAATATGCACATATGTATGTATGTACTTATATATGCATGCAAAAGTGTTGTCAATTAATATCAAATAAAACACCTCTTTGAGGTAAAATTTTCCAGTGACGAAAGCTGAACTAGAAACACAAAATTTATGATATCGATTTCGTGACGAA
>NW_016160108.1:26674-27836 GCF_001687245.7 Rhagoletis zephyria | reverse complement strand
GCGAAATCGATATCATAAATTTTGTGTTTCTAGTTCAGCTTTCGTCACTAGAAAATTTTACCTCAAAGAGGTGTTTTATTTTATATCAATCATTTTGGGGTAGCAAATTTAATATCGACGAAAATACAAACAATAAA
This sequence comes from Rhagoletis zephyria, assembly GCF_001687245.7. Lineage (NCBI taxonomy): Eukaryota > Metazoa > Arthropoda > Insecta > Diptera > Tephritidae > Rhagoletis > Rhagoletis zephyria. Next base: position 27,699 of record NW_016160108.1, on the reverse strand, counting down.
CTAAATGTTTTATTTTTCTCAAATAAATTGCTAAAAATATTATCTAAATCTAAATTATGTATTCAAATCGATTTGTCCATTGAAACATATAATTTTTCGAATACGGAATAAAGCGAAAAAGAATGATCATATCCTTTGTATTCGAGCAAATTAAAAAAAAAAAAATAAAAATTATGAGAAATGATAAAAACTTATCAACTTGGTACCAACTTTGGATACAATAAACAACTGTATTCGTCTGATTGCCTCGTAGTTTAATTGTTGTTAAGATTTCTACTGGGTGTGGGGCGCACACATGTGCTTTTTTTTAAGAAGTTTTACTTCTATCACGTGTACGGTGTTGCACTCGTGCTATTAAACTAATGATTTTTTCTCAAGTAGTTTTGCTCAGTGGCAATTTATACATATGTATGTAAGTAGTAGCGGCACATTGGGTGATCTAAATGCATTCATACATACATATTTATGTACAACTGTAGGTAATATTGTACGCGTTTTCCCAGGTAGGTTAAGTGCGGGTGATAAACCCATGTAGCATAGTTAAATACTGTGTACATACCTGCAATTAAAATGGGGAAGAATGTTACAATTTCGGCATGTGACTGAAAAAAACTCTAAAATACACACAAATTGTGGTTTCCAAGACATGTACGAAGTGATTAGCACAGCTGCATCCTTCAACTTGTCAACTCGCGGGAAATTCCCCGATTTGCAGGGAATTTCGGTTTAAGTGGCAATCGGGGAATGGGCGATTTTTTTCGGGGAACTGGGTATGTTATTTTTATATCTTAAAGTAACCAAATTAGACGGATATGTTAATTTTTAACCATTTGACCCTTTTAGGAGCGACATTTTTTCAATTTGAATAGCAATATCTCCACAACAAGAATTTTTCCAGATGTAAGCTATATACCAGATGAAAGCTAAGGTTTTGCGCTAGACTTGTGGAAACTTCGAATAAAATCTACTGACCAGTTTTTGAGAAAATGCCCGAAATCTGTATTTTCAGCAGCCCGATTTTTAGT
>NW_016160108.1:18110-26611 GCF_001687245.7 Rhagoletis zephyria | reverse complement strand
AGCAATCGGGGAATGGGCGATTTTTTTCGGGGAACTGGGTATGTTATTTTTATATCTTAAAATAACCAAATTAGATGAGTATGTTAATTTTTAACCATTTGACCCTTTTAGGAGCGACATTTTTTCAATTTGAATAGCAATATCTCCACAACAAGAATTTTTCCAGATGTAAGCTATATACCAGATGAAAGCTAAGGTTTTGCGCTAGACTTGTGGAAACTTCGAATAAAATCTACTGACCAGTTTTTGAGAAAATGCCCGAAATCTGTATTTTCAGCAGCCCGATTTTTAGTTTTCAGGCGATAACGTTATGGCGTATTTATATTTTATAAACACAAAAGATAGCGTTAGATAGCTTGTTTGAAGACCCTTCTACTGATATCCACATCAATGACATGGACTGAGTAGTGCGGCCTCAGTGGTAGTTTAAAAAATTGCCTTTTTTCGAATTTCAGGCAGCAGCCACGCCCANGGAGCGACATTTTTTCAATTTGAATAGCAATATCTCCACAACAAGAATTTTTCCAGATGTAAGCTATATACCAGATGAAAGCTAAGGTTTTGCGCTAGACTTGTGGAAACTTCGAATAAAATCTACTGACCAGTTTTTGAGAAAATGCCCGAAATCTGTATTTTCAGCAGCCCGATTTTTAGTTTTCAGGCGATAACGTTATGGCGTATTTATATTTTATAAACACAAAGGATAGCGTTAGATAGCTTCTTTGAAGACCCTTATACTGATATCCACATCAATGACATGGACTGAGTAGTTCGGCCTCAGTGGTAGTTTAAAAAATTTCCTTTTTTCGAATTTCAGTCAGCAGCTACGCCCACACAGGCATACGAATCAAAACATCCTGGAACAAAACTTTCTTAGTTTTTTGTGTACTTTAATTCCTGAAAGTTTGAAAAAAATTAAATGATGGTACGTACAGACGCCACATACCTACCAAAGCATCTCGTAGTGGAGACACGAACCAAAACACATTTACATACATCTATATCTTTCCAACTATTGGCCGGAACTTAACATATAAGATATCGTTTCAAAGGTATTGGCCTATAAAATAACACTAAATATGTTGGGTGTACCCACATGCGCTATTAAACCGGCAAAAGCAAAAAAAAAACGTTTTTTGTTTCGCAACACTTTAGCGTAATTTTTAAGAATCCGGTTAATCGTTTATGAAGCTTGAATATCTTTTCTGGACACACTCTGCAAGACCTTTCCAACGATATATCAAACATGTCGATTGGACGTCTGGATAAAGACTTCCAAATCTCGTGTATATTTATATAAGCGAGTCATTTCAGCATGCTACTGTGGCTGCTTTCATCACTCGCGCGCACTGCCGTGCGCTGTGATACATATAAATATGGTGGTAAGAATTTCCTAAAAGTAAAAGACAAAACAGGAACTGTAGCGAAGCAATCCCTGTAGTTCTGCTGGAGTTTTGCTGCTGACTGGTGCTGGTGACTGGTGCTGGTGATTCCATTCATCACCGATTGTTAGGAAATTCGCTAGCGACAGGTTATGCGACGCTCACATACATCACATACTAGCGTTCTTATGCATTACTGGTCGTTAGGCAATGCGCTACCGATTAGAAATCGCCACTTTTGCACCAGGTAATCGCTAGCGAAAGTACAAATCACACGCACCTTCTCGGTACGCTTCATTGACATTGCCGTGTTAAATTTGTTAGGCAAAGGAATAGGTGTTGCAAATTTTATGACTAGTACCCGTCTGGGTACCACTAACGATTTCGCTGACCCGTCAGTAGTGAGCAGCGTTGCCGTTTTGGTCCGATTGGACCAAAATTGTTAGGTTCATTCTCCTTTGGTAGCTTGGTTGGTTTGATGAACCTTTTGGTAGGCAAACATTTTTTGAAAAAAAATCAACCAAATTGAGCATTAAAATTTGTTCGCTTAATTTACGTTTACACGTTCAAAATATTGCTTTCACTTTGCTCACACGTATAAGATTTCTTAGTTTTTTTCTATATTTTATTAAGCAGACAATTTTCTGCAAACAAAAACTCACTTCCCAAAGCTATGACCGATTGGCTGTTGAAATAGGACCAGAAATTACCCATCGTCTTGAAAGAAAAATTGATGATAGGCAATTTTCAAAGTGTGAGTGTATTGGTAAAAAAGTGTGAGTGTATGCAAATTGAGACGAATTTGGGATTTTTTTTTATTGAAATGCATGGATTCCCTGCAAGACAACTGAGCATCAAATAAGTGCTCATTTTATCATTATCACTAATTACAAAAGTGCTTATTAAAATACTCATTTTTGTTCAGGCGATGGGATAAAACTGAGCACTTTCCCCTTGTTGGTGTAATATTTTACCTCTTCTTACTAACTGAAAACTTTGATTAATGAAAAATATATCTGCTCTGGTCTAGAAACTACCAAACTGCTTATTTTCGTTTTTATAAACACATCAGTGCTAATGAATATAGTACTCATTGTTGTAATTAGCAAGTCCTCAGTGCTAATAAACAAACTACTTATTGTTGTCGTTATAAACTCCTCAGCACTAGTAATCAAACTACTCATTTTTGTCGTTATAAACTCCTCAGCACTAATAATCAAACTACTCATTTTTGTCGTTATAAACTCCTCAGTACAGGAAAAAACAAATAAGTAGAAAATCAAATTTTTTACTTTTGAAAATGAATTGGTTTATTTAAAAAACGTTTATTAATACAAAACTCTTATAGTACATATGTACAAACAAATAACATACTTTGTACATATCGATGGTCCTGTGCAATAACGACACAATTCAAAATTCAATAAATAAAACCCTTACTACTGTTAAGTGGCTCATATATCTATCTAATCCATGTCGAATCCATGCCTAATATTTAGTACTTACTTTAGCAATCCTCACTGCTTACTTTAGAAAAGGTTGGAAATAGATTAGACGAGGATTACAGAGAATAGCCAATTAACAGTAGTAACAGTTTTTATTTTTTGAATTTTGAATTGTGTGGACCATTGATGTGGATATGTATAACATTGCTGGTGCCGGCGTTGAAGGCGATGTTGGTGATGGCCTTAAAGTAATAGTGGCGATGTTGAAGGTGATTTTGCTCAGTGATGATAAAATTGCCACAATTGTGCTTTTTTGGTACAATTTGAAACCAAAAAGTACATTGACACCACATTGACCTTTTTGGTACAATTTGGAAATTCCGCGCGGTGTACGTTTGGATTGGTTTTATATTTTCGTTTATTAAAAACGTCTACTTATTTATACAAATATTTTCTTCCTTCTCTACTTCGTACAAACTTGGACTTAATTTGTTTTACATTACAAGGTTGGCAGTTCTGCCTTCTTTTAGAACTGGTTTTGTCCTTTTCTACATCAGACAAATATGGAATGAATTGAATGAAAAGAACCTACAATTATGCTTCGTAACATTGCATAGTTGCCACTTCTGATTGATGCGTACATATTTGCCTCTTTAGCACTACAAAATTTGTGCAGTAAAATATAAAAAATAAAAGAAAAATACGTTTTGGAACATGGATATTTTTTTTAAAAGGTAAGGCATCTATTAAAAACTTGGAAAATTATTTAAATATACCATTGTAATGTTTGTTATTGCAGAAAAACCGAAGGCGAAGCGGCAGAAGAAGATGACGCAACACCAAATGGCCACAGAAATTAGTCGTGAGAGCATACATATTTTTAATTCAATAAAAGACTTTCCTGCTAATGTTTAATTTTCTTGACGTTCTTTATGTGACAGAGATGACTGCAAGAAATATAAAATTCCTTTTCGTATACAATGGAAAGAAAAATATCCATGGATAGAACGAGACGAGTCCCCTCAAGGAAAAAAGTGCGTAATATGCAGTTCACCGATTGTTGGAAGACTATATCACATCCAGCGCCATGCAATTTCCGAGAGCCATAAAAAAGCAGAGAAGCTGGCCCAAAACACTCCAAAGTTAAATGAATTTATTGCATCTAAGCGACACTACAACCAAAGCAGCAAAATGCCTAGAGGTAAGACTCGGCTGTTTTGTAGCTGAGCATAACTGACCATTCGCGATGATGGATCACTTAAATCTGCTTTAAAAAAAACCCTCACGGATTCGAAAATCATTAAAAAAATGGCAGTTAATAGACTTAAGACTCAAAAAATTGTAAATGATGTCACTGCTATATATATGTATATATCAGTATCAAAAAACCTGGCGGTCGTTATAAGATTGTTTGACCAAAAATGCATTGATCGATTTTTAGATCTAGTACCCCTAGAGAACAGCAGTGCTGAGACCATTTGCAATGCCATATTGCAAATCCTTAAAACGAACTCCATTCCTTCTGAGAATATGCTGGCATTCGCGGCAGATAATTGCTCTGTAATGATGGGTTCTATTAGTGGCGTGCAGGCTAGATTAAAGAAAGTTATACCAAATTTGTACGTAAACGGGTGTGTGTACCACATATTGAATTTAGCGTCTTTTCCCGCCAACGAAACGTTTCCAAAAGAAATTGATTTATTTTTGAAAAATATTAACTACCACTTTTGTAATAGTTCTCTTAGAAGATCTGACTTCCAAAAATTTCAGGAATATTTTGGAACAGAAATGCATGTTATCCTGAAATTTTCCACAACGAGATGGCTTTGTAGGCAAGCTGTTGTTGATCGCATATTAGAGCAATGGGATCCTCTCAAATACTATTTTACTTTATCGAATTTTGAAAACAATCAACGTAACGAAAATGTTTTAAAAATTAATGAAATATTTTGCACGCCTTTATATAAAGTTTATTACATATTTTTATCTTATGTACTAAAAATTATAAACTGCGTGAATTTAGAAATTCAATCTGAAGAAGCACGCATACATGTTTACATACCCAAATTGAAATCTTTATTATATCAAATAGGTAGAGCCTTTTTGAAAAAAACGTACTTGGACGTCACTGAAATATCGAGATTAAAATTTAGTGAAATAAACTGTCTTTCTTTAGACTCAGTTTTTTGCGGCGATAACGTAGAACTGTTTTTAGAACAAAACAGTTTCGAAGAGAGCGAGATCAGAGTTTTTAAAAACTATGCGAAGAACTATTACATACAATTTTGCACTACATTAAAAAGTAAAATTAATTTTGACGATGTGGTATTGTCTTGGGCTGCAAAGTTTGCACCAGCTGAAATTTTGAGTGGGGAAACAAATAGCTTCGTACCCCTTTTAATGCATATTTTTCCAAAAATGGAGGTCAGCTCTTGCGGAGCACGAAAACTTAAAAAAAATTAAGAATTTTAATATATGCGAGTTTTGGGAACAAATTAAATTAATTGAAAACGAACTCAACGATCCGATGTTTTCAAACATTTTTAAAATAGCTCAAGGCATATTGTCTATTCCACATTCCTCCGAAAATGTTGAACGTGTGTTTTCTGTTCAGAATCTAATAAAAACTAAATGTAGGAATAGATTACAAGTAAAAACCCTCGGTTCTTTAATAAAAGCAAAAGATTATATCAAATCTTCTCAAAGTTTTTGTCATTATATAAAGATACATACAGAGTCTTTAAACCAAAATGTGACTTACGATCTCACAGAAAGTGAAATGCTTGACTAATTTTTATTCTACTTTTAATATATGTATATATGTATATTTTTACTAGATGTTTATTTAAAAGGCGTTAAATAAATGTAAATTTGTTTTAACATTTGTCTTTTTTGTGAAAGCGTCTAAAATTTTTTGTTGGTACATTTTTATTTGATTTGGTACATTTTTTTCTGACGTTTGGTACAATTGCGAAAAATTCATTTATCATCCCTTATTTTGCTGGCAGAGGCGTGGAATGTTGATGGTGCGATTTTGCTGGTGCCGGTGTTGAATGATGATGGTGGCGATACTTCTGGTACCGGTGTTGAAGGTGATGGTACGATGTTGGTGGTGGCATTAAAGGTGATGGAGGGGGTGCATGCGATATGAGCTGGTGACGGCGTTAAAGATGATGGTGGATTTTAATTTTAATTGTTGCAAATCTGTAATAACGAGAAAATCAATTAAAATGCACAAATTAAGTAATTTACATATGTAAGCACATACCTTAAAAATAATGTTGCAAAGTCGACGGCAACGGCAACGGGAACATAAAGGCTGCGTTTCTTTATACATTCCGGATAATCCCATTTCACAGCCGGAATAAACAGAATGCTTTTGAAATATACGTTAACATATCATCAGGAACGTTCTAAAGAATAAGTAAACAAAAAAGTTTATTCCAAACGTTCAGAATGAATAAAGAAATTCAGCCAAAATGAAATTTGAAATATCTATAAAATTATAAAAAACATTTTTATCAAATGTGACATTTTTCGTCAAAGCCTTCTGTCATAAAAATTGCCATATTTCTTACCCGCTTTAACGCACAGAATTTCTTTAAAAGTAGGAATTCCGCTCTAACAAATGAAATTTTTTTTGTAATTTGTAAATGTGTGCGTGTGATAGTGTGTGTGAAGCTGTCGAATTTGAGGGGAAACTGCTCAGCCATGGCTTGCAGCGAAATGTCTGATTTTGTTTTTTCACACAGAAAGAAAAGTTGTTTGATATAAATGGAATTAATCTCAATGGTATTTAAATTTTTAAAAAAAAATTGGGTACAATGCGTCAATTCTTTTATTTAAAGACCCTGTTAACAATAATATGTGTAGTTTTAATTTTTACTGTTAATTTGCGTAGTTAAAAACCTCGTAAATTCTAGAAATCTAGCATTAATGGTGAACAAAATTTTAGTAGTTTGCAAACTAATTCGGTAGGCGTTTTGGTACTTAAAAATATTTTCAAGTGGCAACACTGGTAGTGAGTACTGGTCACCCGATATTACCCTGCAAGCCATTTACAAATTTGGTATTCGAAATGTGAAACATTTTTCATTTCCAAAGTTCCCGAAATCTTAACAAAATTTTAAAGAAACTCGGAAATGTGTTTCGAATTCTGTAATGATTTCTTTACGAATTTTCAAAGAAAATCGTAAGAAGGGGTTGACACGAACTCGTAAAGAAATATCTATAGGACTTTTTAACTAAAATTCTAAAATATTTCTTTAGGAATATTTTGTTAAATTTCTGAATGAAAATTCTATAGGATTTCTTTAAATATATTTTGTTCAATTTCTAAAGGAAAATTCTAAAAGATCTCTCTAAGAATATTTTTTCAGCATTCTGAAGACAAGTTAGAATAGATTTCTTAAAGAATATTTTGCCAACCTTCTGAAAGAAATTAAACACGGAAATTTTTGGAAATTAATCGCTAAAGTTTATTCGGTTTATATACTATATGAAATGTATGAGAGCGGGATTTCAATAACTATCCGGCTGTTTGCGACGATAGCGACCAAATAATTATAAAATGCTTGTTTGCCTATTACTACGTTTATACGCATGCATAAGTCGCTTTAATTCATTTCGCCGCGATTCAAAACATATGTATAAACCAAGGCGCATCAATTACAGGTGATAGCGAAAGAAGCTATGCTTCTTCTTATGAGCACGCTTGTGTCAAATTATCGTCTGTTTTGCTTTATTTACATCTCCGCGTATACATACACATATACGTCTATATATACCCTGCAAACAAATGTTCCCGAAATCTTTAAAAGTGTCGGAAATTTGTTACGATTCTTTTGTGCCAATGCGATTTCAATTAAGTCCATTATTCTGTGCGTATAAACGTAGTATATGAGGCAGCTTAATGTTAGCTACAAAAGAATTCAGAATTCAGAATAGTTTTCAAGGTTTAAGGTAAGTAAATGTACAATAAACTGATAAATATAAATTTTATGCGTTCAAAAGGTAAGTATTTAAAATTTTAGTAAAAGCCAACTATTTCATGGTATTAAGAAGGTAAATACAACATGTTTAAGGTTGATATTTGCTTTGAATGTAAAAATTAGAAGAAAAGTTAAATTTAATAAATTTATAATTCTATTAAGTTTGGACTCATGTCCTCGACAATTCCGTGAAGGTCCTTTGTAGAGTTGAAAAATCTTTTAATGATAGCTTCAGTGTTGTCCAGCTTAGCATTCCCACCTGCAGACACACAGGAATCTGAGAACAAAGTAATCTTATTTAGCTGCATGCATATTACTCTGTAGGTACGCTAAAATTACGCAAAAACAGGCCGAGACACGTAAACTACATTTTTAACCGACTTAAAAAAATTAGAAGATTATCAATTCCTCAATAATCGCAATATTAAACTTACCTTGTTGGCTTGTTCTTATTTTTTTAATTTTCGGTTCTTATAAATAAACGCGTTTATAGCACAAAATCACAAAAAGATATATATTTTTTTTTGGTGCGTCAGAATTTGTTTATATTTTCAATGTCGATTGTGACATTATTATAATTACGTTATTGATTTTATTTCGAAATTTCCTAAAAGAATCGAAGTGTGCACAGTACATTTCATCTTAGAAAATTCGGCAAAAAATCGGAAAGAAAATAATGGAAT
>NW_016160108.1:7637-18085 GCF_001687245.7 Rhagoletis zephyria | reverse complement strand
CTTTACGATTTTCTTCCGCAATTTCTTAAAACAAGCGAAGTGTGCACAGTTTATTTCATTTTAGAAAATTCGGCAAAAAATCGGAGGAGATCTTTACGAATTCTTTAAAATTTCTCTACAATTAAGAATACTCTGTAAAAATGGTTTGCAGGGTTGTTAGAGCGGAATTCCTACTTTTATAGGAATTCTGTGCGTTAAAGCGAGTAAGAAATATGGCAGTTTTTATGACAGTGGGCTTTGTCGAAAAATGTCACATTTGATAAAAAAAATTTTATAATTTTATAGATATTTCAAATTTCATTTTATGTTCCCGTTGCCGTCGAGTTTGCATCATTATTTTTAAGGTATGTACTTACATATGTAAATAACTTAATTTGTGCATTTTAATTGATTTTCTCGTTATTACAGCTTTGAAACAATTAAAATTAAAATCCACCATCATCTTTAACGCCGTCACCAGCTGATATCGCACGCACCTTCCCCATCACCTTTAATGCCACCACCAACATCGTACCATCACCTTCAACACCGGTACCAGAAGTATCGCCACCATCATCATTCAACACCGGCACCAGCAAAATCGCACCATCAACATTCCACGCCTCTACCAGCAAAATCGCCTTCAACATCGCCACTATTACTTTAAGGCCACCACCAACATCACCTTCAACGCCTGCACGAGCAATGTTATACACATCCACATCAATGGTCCTCTGCAATAACTACACAATTCAAAATTCAAAAAATAAAAACTGTTACTACTGTTAAGTCGCTCTTGTCTGTAATCCTCATCTAATCCATTTCCAACCTTTTATAAAGTAAGCAGTAAGGATTACTAAAGTAAGTACTAAATATTAGACATGGATTCGACATGGATTAGATAGATATATGAGCCACTTAACAGTAGTAAGGGTTTTGTTTTTTGAATTTTGAATTGTGTCGTTATTGCACAGGTCCATCGATATGTACAAAGTATGTTATTTGTTTGCACATATGTACTATAAGAGTTTTGTATTAATAAACGTTTCTTAAATAAACCAATTCATTTTTAAAAGTAACAAGTAAGAAAGTCTAAGTTCGGGCGGAGCCGAACATTAAATACCCGGCGCAAGTATTAAATATATGTTTTCCTCCTTTCCGAATGCTACCGCTACATGATAAGCCGGGGTGTATACATTTTAAGTAAATTAGCGTCCTTAAATTTCGAAATATTGAAATTTCAAGCATTTCTGAAATTTACCGTTATATGAAGAGCGGCCTCAATTTTAGTCCGATTTCAACAATTTTCAACGGTTTGCTTTTATGTGGCAAGCACAATAACCATACCGAGCTTGGTACAAATTGCTAGAACGGTTAGCGAGATACATATATGTGATCATAAGTGGGCGGTGCTACGCCCATTTTCCAAAATTTTGTCATAAGCGTATTTCTTGGTAAAGAATTGTTGCAACCATCAATTTTGAATAAATTAGCTTCAATATTTACTGATTTATCGAAGATTTTGTATTTCTCGAAATTACCGTTATATGGGATGTGGGAGTGGTTAATGTCCGATTTTAGAAATTTTCGGCCATTTGATATGCTGTACCAGCACCAACAACTGTGCCAAGTTTGGAAGAAATTGGTGTAGCGGTTACCAAATATACACATGTAACCATAAGTGGGCGTGGCTACGCCCATTTGCTAAAATTTTGTAATATTCTTATTTTTCGTCTAAAACTCATTGCTAATATCAATTTTGAGTGAAATATCTTCAGTAGTTACTAAAATATCGCAGTTTTCGTTTTTCTGAAAATTACCGTTATATGGGAGGTAGGCGTGGTTATTGTCTGATTTTTAAAATTTTCAGCCATTTAGTATGCTGTACTAAGACCAACAACTGTACCAAGTTTGGAAGACATTGGTGCAGCGGTTACCAAGATATACACATGTAACCATAAATGGGCGTGGCTACGCCCATTTTCCAAAAATTTATAATATTCATGTGTAAAAATTTTGATTTTCTACTTATTTGTTTTTTCCTGTACTGAGGAGTTTATAACGACAAAAATGAGTAGTTTGATTATTAGTGCTGAGGAGTTTATAACGACAACAATGAGTAGTTTGTTTATTAGCACTGATGTGTTTATAAAAACGAAAATAAGCAGTTTGGTAGTTTCTAGAGCAGAGCAGATATATTGTTCATTAATCAAAGTTTTCAATTAGTAAGAAGAGGTAAAATATTACACCAACAAGGGGAAAGTTCTCAGTTTTATCCCATCGCCTGAACAAAAATGAGTATTTTAATAAGCACTTTTGTAATTAGTGATAATGATAAAATGAGCACTTATTTGATGCTCAGCTGTCTTGCAGGGTAGCGATACCAATTCCTTTGCCTAACGAATTAACACGGCAATGTCATTGAAGCGTACCCAGCGGTGCGCGTGGTTTGTCCTTTCGCTAGCGATTACCTGGTGCAAAAGTGGCGATTACTAATCGCTAGCGCATTGCCTAACGACGAGTAATGCACAAAATCACTAGTATGTAATATTTTCAATATGGGCGTCGCATAACCTGTCGCTAGCGACTTGCCTAGCAATCATAGATGCATGGAATCAACAGCACCAGTCACCAACAAAACTCCAGCAGAACTACAGAGATGCTTTCAACGCACACAGTCTCATTGAATCGTTTTAATGCAATGGTCGGTATACTAACGCATTCAAACGATTCAATAAGTGGGACCAGCGTTGCCAGGTTGACATTTTTAACGTCATTTGGACGTTTTTTGTATCCTGTTGACGTCTGGACGTTTTTTGTGTAAAAAATGACGTTTTTTAACTTCCCAGTAATTTTCCTCTATGCACAATATCGCACGTTTAATAATATAACGAAGTATTTCAAAATTTCAATTTTGTGGGATAACGCAATCAATTCATACAGTTGATATACAAAAAGACAGATGGAAAGACACATACCTTCGGCATATTTGGGGACATTGGTTATCTGTTATACTGAACATATTATCAGCTTAATAATTGCATAATGAGATCTCCAAAAACGTAAATTTTGAGTTACATCTCTATATTATTAAACGTGCGATATATTCTATGTGTAGCGTACTATTTGTTTGTAGAGTAAATACTTACGCTCACACTTTCGGCAAATTTGTTACTAAATCTCGTAAGTAGAACTGATTTTGAATTATTTTCTTAATAAATCTTTACAAGCTTTGTTTTTTGCACCAGCTGCTTCAAAAGATATTTATTCTTTGGACACAGATGACTTAAATATGATGCAAACCAAGCGTACGCGCATTTTTTTTATTCTTGGACTAAGGATACCGCGATCAAAGGCCGGTTGTGTAATCACTTGAGGTTACGAGGCTTATTGCAATGTTTGCAATTGAACATTAAAAGCCAAATCAGGAAGAGCTGATCTACTGCAACACTTGCACATTATTGCCCTGAAATTTAATGTGCTATCAAACTGCACACTCAAAAACACTCTAAAAGATCTGAATAAAAAGTCGAAAATCTGGCTGAAACTTTGCAGATTTTTTATAGTTTTTGCACAAAGTTTGAAATGTGGATTTATATTTTGTTTGTTATATAATGAGCTATGCTTTTCTGGGAAAATAATAAACATTAAATAAACAAAAGGAAAACAGCCTCAATCGATCAAAATATTGATGACTTTATCAGCTGATCACAAGTATGTATAAAATGATTTTTTTATTAACAATCTCAAACCAGTTTACAATAGTGGTATTCACTAAATTGAGCAATTCTAATGAATTCCATTCTAATGAATTTTAAATGTGCTCTATCGAAATGCCATTTTAATATACCTTACGTTCATATGTATGTTCCTTTGTATACAATAAAAGTTTAATAAGAACAATTCTGTGTGCATACATTTGGAAAAGACGTTTTTGGGTAGGAAATGACGTTTTTCAGACCAAGGGGGACGTTTTCTCATGCCGAAGACCTGGCAACACTGAGTGAGACAGTGTGCATTGCTCAGCTGGCGCTCTTCGTATGTGAAACACACATGTGCTCAGAGAGAGCTCAGCATTCTTTAGGGGTACGGCGACGGCGACGGTGCGAAAAGCGGTGCTGCTGGCTGCTGGCTGGTGACTGGTGGTGACGGTGAGCGGCCACTTGCTGCAGCGTCGCGAAAGTCGTCGAGTGCATTTGCTGAGTGTGGTTTTCGGCTGCCGTTACCGTTACCGTTCGAGTTTCTAACTATTATTAGTCGCTTGCTTGTTTAGTTAGTTAGTTGCTTCTTCAACAATTCGGCATCGCTTCAGTGATCGTAGTGGAGCGGTTTTGGGTGTGGGCTGTTAATTAATATGGGATAGTATAATTCGAATCACATGTTTAAAGTCCAACTAACCCTTTATATGTATATATTTGTATTCCGGATCCAAAAAATTACATTGCAATTCTTTATGTACATATGTACATACTTAGGTTGTAGATTAACATCACAACTGCTCTAACTTTTAGTATCAAGTCATGAGGCGCAACTCCCCTACTTCTACTTGCGCCTGTGGATATTCAGAAACCACAGCAGATATCGCCGACACCAGCTATTATATCACGAGTGAATGCAACTGCGGCTAAATTTGGTTATTAACAGTGCAATAGTGCCATGTCATTGGCACTAACACTAAGGGTGCTGGCATATAGAGGTTGTAAAGTTTTTGGAATCGAAGAACCTACTCGAAGAAGACGATGGCCGCAAACCTATGATGAAACATCTTCTGGCATGCCTTTGACAATCGTTATATATATATATACATATATATATATACAAAATATTTATCGTTCTGCAGACGGTCATGCATATTCAATTCAGATTTTATGGGTCGATTACGGAGGACAACCGAACTTAAGTTGGTTGGCCAGTGGCTGAAATGGTATTACAGATGGCAACTAGCAACTGAAAGCTCGAAACTTAGTTGCGCTATATTGGCAACTGCATTTTTGAGGCTTTCGGGAAATTTTGATCGAGATACTTTATTACTTTATTCAACTTTTTTTAATTTGTATCATTTTGAACTTTATTAAACTTAATTATTGCTATTCATAATAAAATATATTTTCATTTCAGTGGCGCTGTCCATCGGCAACCCAACTGAGATTCCGTTGCCATCCATAATCGCTCCATAAGTCATAATCGCACGAACTAATCAAGGCTATCACAGATTCCATCGTAGTCCGATTTTTCGTGAAATCTACGAAAATGCTATTGAATTCGAGTAGCTACGAACGCAGCGTATGCTTTGAATACACACGTTTATAACAGTTCATATTCAGTGATCGCCATTTCGTAGATTTTATGAAAAATCGGACTACGATGGATTCCGTGATTGCCACCAATATGTGCTCTCCTTTGACAAGATGTTGGAGAATCGCGGCAACAGCCGTATACCTACTCCATACTTTTACGCGCATGTGCTAAATTTCTTGAACCTAGCTAAAGTGCTTGACAAAGGCAGAAGGCATATCTTCAACATTATAACTTAAATTAAAAAAGGTCAATGTATGCAATAAAAGAATACAACAGAACCAAAAAATGTTCTCAAAACTATTAAACATAAAAAATGTGAACAAGTATGTCGAGAAATCTGTAGCGAAGCTGTATCTCAATAATAACAAGTAATTTTGTGCAAAAAATACAACGGACTTCAATGCGCGTTCACGTCGTTCTGGTTACGTAGACCCGACTGTCCTCCCTTTTTTAAAATCGTCCGAAAAATGAATACCTATTATACAGAAAAAAAATCTAGATACATATTTAAGGATTTTAATTAAAAAATAAATAAAGGAAAACTTGTTCTTGATATCTCGACCAAGGTGTATTCATGATACAAAAATTATAAGGTAAAACCGCTGAGAGGCAGCCTGACCATTTTTGAAGTTTTCTAACATAACAAAAATGTTTTCAAATTTCCAATCTCACAAATACATTCTCATTTTCAGTCTCAAATAAAAGAAAATTCCAATATTTTCATATATTTTTTTTGTTTAACTTTTATTTGGCATTTCAGTTGCTCTCAAAATTTCAATTTTATAAAATAGACAAACTTCAAAAAATAAATGATGGCCGACGAATTGAGCAAGCGGTTTTACTTTTAAATATTTGTATCATGGGTAATTAATTATTATTATGTTAAAACATAAGCTTATGAGAAATTATTTAGTCTTAACATGCATATTTTATATCGTGTTCCGAAATTCGCTCCGAGCGCGTTCACTATTGATCTTTTGATTCAAATATTGTTTGTCAAACATTCAGTAGTGAAGTTTGATTGGAGTTTATATATTCTTCAGGAATTAATCATATTACATTGAAATATAAACGTATAATATGGTAGAAAGTTAAAAATTATTTAGTCTTCATATGCATAATTCGCTCCGTGTGCGTACACTATTGTTGATTTGTTTAAATAATTGTTTCTCCAGCATTCAGTACTATAGTTTGATCGGAATTTATATATTCTTAAGTAATTGATCACATTTTATTAAAATATAAACCTTTTATAGGGTAGAAATTGTGAAATTATTTAGCTTATACACGTATTGTCGGCCAGAGACAATTGCAGAAAACTGCAACTACTCGTGAAAACGTACAATAAAAGCAATGTAGATGAAAGTAATAAATATTATTATTAAAATTAGATCCATATATAAAACATTTTACAACATTCATTTGAAGTAAATCGCAATATATTTTTACATATAAGATAGTTTCCATTTAACTCGTAAAGTACATATTTCACTACAAATATTTTTAAGATCATTTGGAATTGCAAAAATAGCGCTAATTAGTTGTATTTAAATATCAAGTATTTTATTACGTTCATGTTTACTTATGAAGCGCATAACAATATTTCTCTCGCCATTTATACGATGTTAAAATTGTTCACCACATTATTTTGCTGCACAGCACCCTGAATGCGGCAAAACAGTTGCCCGCAACCCTCAAGTCCTTTATGGCGACCAAATTAACAGCCACAACAACAAAAAACCTTTTCTACTGGTATACTGTGAAGCTATGGCATGTCGATCACTGCGCTAGGTAGAGAAAGAAAAGTGTGTGCTATGACATGCCCAGACTTGTTTGTCTCAGTTTCAGTTTTGCCATCGCCGCGAGTTGTTTCGGTGTGCGCATAGTTATTTAAAAATATAAAGTTTGATGCCAACCGTTGTTTCTCAGTGGATATATAATTAATGTGAATTATAATTTGAAAGTATCTATTTAGCCAAGGAAAAAGCAAAGCAGTATACTTAAATCAGCACTTCCAGCAGATATTGACCTGGGTTTTTGCACGACTATTCCTGTTTCATCGTTTCTTTTTAGGAAATTCTTACCACCATATATATAGTGTTATTGTAAAAACACTTTACAATACTTGTTAAAGCAATAACAGCGCTTAACTAAACTTGGTAACACAATTAAACTTATATCTTGCTTATTCGCAACTCACTTCTCTGCTCACTTTACTTGTAGCTTGCTGTCTTGTAATTAACTTTACTTGTCGCTTGCTGACTTGTAACTAACTTTACTTGTCGCTTGCTGACTTGTAACTAACTCACCTCGCTGTGGCGGCGCCCTTATATAACATATAGAACATTCTGAAGTTTATCGCTCATTCTCTTTCTCTCGCTGTTCGCAGTGTTCATCCAACTTGACGTTTCTCTTTGTGGAACATTCTACGTCATTCCTCGAACATTCTGCCTATTTCTCGTTGTTCGCTTTGTGTTGCCGCAGTATTCGCCACACTGCCCTCCACCTATGTCTGATCGTCCCGATCAGACATACTTGCCGCTCCAACCGCTGCAAGTCTTTCAAAGTGGACCACTTTCATCTTGGTCCTCGGCCTCTCTATTGTCTGGATTTGATGCACTGCGTCCTTCAACCGTTTGTCAATCTTCGAATCTTTCCAGTCACGTCTTTGCTTGGAGTTGAAGCTTTTCTTCTGCTGCGACATGTACAACCACCATGCGTTACTGGACATTGCTTCCGGCTTATCTCCGGGAGTGCACCATCTCACATGGTCGTGCTTCTGCCGGCCACTGGTGGTGACCAGACCATGTCTCTTCTCGTTGGCACCCATTTCGCCAGATCTATGCCGCATCATCTGTCCATAACACACAGACTCCCGCCTTCGTGCTGCACTGCCTTTAGCCCATCTTGCTATATCCGGATCCTTACGCTGAAGCTTCCGCCGTCGTTTCGTATCTCGCTCTTCCGTCGATGCTAACTTCATTGACCGGACATGTATAATCTCACCCTTGGCTCCGGCTTAACTGCTCGCCTTTGCCGACTACTTTTTTCGGGACACTTCAAAGTGCGCCTACTGCTTGCACAGCCGCTTCCCTTTCCGGTCACCGGTGTATCACCATTGCAACGTGGTTCAGTGGCTTTCCTCATGCCGGAAACACTGCCTGGCTTGTCATGACCACTTCCTTGTTGCGACCTCTTCTTCACTGAGCTGGCGGAACCGTCACGCTTTTTCTGTATCGGTGAACCACTTCCTTCTCCTGACGAAACCATTTCGTCTCCATCACTGTCAACCTCCGCCCAACTAACCGCTTCCGTTTCTGGTGGAATCTTCGACACTTCCTCTAAGACTAACCGTCTGCTGCAGTACTGGCTGTCGTAACCAATCCTAAGTGGCACTTTCCTGTCGCCATAAGTTACGATCATTCCCTGAAGGTCAATCTTCCTGCCTCGCCCAAGTAGGAGATCCACTCCGATGATGACTTCATCCACAATGTCTGCCACAATAAACTTCGTGTACATACTTCTCCTAACACTTGGGTTCGCTCACCAGGTTTCACACAAAAAGTAGTCACATCAGGTCGAATAATGGAATGTGACGCTCCAGTGTCCACTGTCAGCACTCGCTCCTGCCCATTCACACATTCACCAATAGTGAGGTTGCTCGCATTCCGGCCAATTTGTGAGACGGAGCCAGCACGCGGCCCTTCCTGCTGGCTCGTTTTAGTTTAACGACTGATTGGAGTTGGATTCGTCTCCCTCAGCCTTTCGTTTGCGTCCTGCTGAATTGTTGAGCCCATTGGAACTTGCACTGCAATCGCGGGCGAAGTGGCCTGGTTTTCCGCAACTAAAGCATTTCCTAGCACCATCCTTTCTCTCGGTTGCATCAGGAGTATTCTTCTCTGCCATCGACTTGAGTGTTTTCGGGATCTCGTTCATCACGTCAGGTGTCTCCACTTCTACTCGATGGGCTTTGTAGGCTGGTCTACTTAGGAGCGCCGCCGTTTCACGCGTCTGAGCATACGAGACAGTTTCAGTAAATGTTGGCTTTGGATTCGCGTACGTCTCTCGCTTGGTATACACGTCCCGCATTCCGTTGATGAACCTCTGCATTTTTACTCTTTCGAGGTGCTCACCAGATGCATCTCCAATTGCCAAATGAGCCAACCTTTCAACCTCAGAGGCGAATTCCTGTAAAGTCTCGTTGGATTTCTGGCAGCGATTCTCCAGCTCCATCTGGTAAATCTGTCTCCTGTGCTCGCTACCATAACGTCTTTCCACTGCACCCATTAACGCATCGTAACTGTTCCTTTCACAGTCGGGAATAGTCTGCAAATCCTCCATGCTCCAATGATTTGCTGCAGCCGTTTTTTCGAACTAGAGCTTAAAGACCTGGAAAGGAATCGTGCCGTCAAAGGATGGGGTTTTTACCTTGGGTGCGCTCGTCGAAGTAGCTGGACGATTCAACTGTAAATCACGAAGACGACCTTCCAACTCCTCTACCTTTGTCTCGACTTTCTCGTATCTCTCGATTTTGTCCTGTATTTGTGTAATTTTTGCATCCTGTGCTTCCAGCTGGGATGATACACGTGTCTCTTGTGCCAGTAGCTGAGTTTCTAGCCGGGATGACACCTGTGCTGATACCTCTGAAGATATACGTGTCTCCAGCGTTTGCATCTGGGATGACAGCTGTGATGACATCTGTGACATGCGTGTATCCTGTGCTTGCATCTGTGACGACAGCTGTGATTACATCTGTGACATGGCAGCCAATAACGTTTTCATGTCTATAGCTGTTGATGAACTAAGAGCCTTTCGCTGTTCTTCAACCTTCCCGGATGTCTGCTGCACATCCTTCGACGAACAAGCAACTTCATCCTTCTGTTCGTCCTTTGCGGATGCANAGCTTCATATTTCTGTTCGTCCTTTGCGGATGCATCGTCGGGTTTACCCTGGAAGTCGTATTTGTCCACGTCGATGCCTTCAGCTTCCATAGCCTCCCGCAAACGGGATAATAATTCCACTTTTCTTCCGGAGGTGGCCAAATTACGCTTTTCCAACTCCTGTTTCAGTTCCTCAATCTTTAAGTCCTGAATTTTCGCCATTTTCAGTAGTTTATCCTTCGGGATTTATTTAACAATCCCACTTCTGACACCAATTGTTACGATTATCCT
>NW_016160108.1:0-7575 GCF_001687245.7 Rhagoletis zephyria | reverse complement strand
CCGTGACCAAATTGGAGTACAATTAACTTTATTGTACAAGAAACAATTTACAATACTCGCTAATACAGTAAAAACACTTTACAATACTTGTTAAAGCAATAACAGCGCTTAACTAAACTTGGTAACACAATTAAACTTATATCTTGCTTAGTCGCAACTCACTTCTCTGCTCACTTTACTTGTAGCTTGGTGGTTTGTAACTAACTTTACTTGTCGCTTGCTGACTTGTAACTAACTCACCTCGCTGTGGCGGCGCCCTTATATACCTGCGCTGGCACTTATGGCAACTCTAGAACATTCTGAAGTTTATCGCTCATTCTCTTTCTCTCGCTGTTCGCAGTGTTCATAAAACTTGTGGAACATTCTACGTCATTCCTCGAACATTCTGCCTATTTCTCGTTGTTCGCTTTGTGTTGCCGCAGTATTCGCCACAATATGTATTATTTACACTAGTAACTATTTATGTAAATATGTATGTATTTTTTATGCTTAATATATGCAAATAAAAGAAGAAAGTAAACACAACAACCATCGAGTAAATTTTTATTTGTGTCAAACTGAAACTTTTTTTCCAATAATAACGGTTAGCTGATTCACGTCTACAGCAAGCTCACAAAATCAATTGAAAACTTGTATCAACCAAAGCATTATTTATATTTGCTCAACAATGATTTTATTCAACTAATAATATAGTCCACTCAAGGTAGTCGTTTTGTAATTATGTATTAACAAATATACATTTGTCCCAACTAGAAGTCTCAAGTAAATTGCAGACTTTCGTGAACTAGCTATTTATTTCGCCATATCCAACTATGCCACTTGGTCACTAAATTATTATTTCTTTAATCAATTTTCAGTTATTTTTCTATTATTTCCACGAATTCTATTGTTTTATCGTTTTTTTTTTATTTTATCCTATTATTTATTGGCCGTTCGTTCCAAACTATATTGTATATTTTTCGAGCTCTAGGCCACATGAAAATCAAAACACAATTTTTGATTCTCATGTGGCCTTGAGCTCGAAAAATTTACAATTTTGTTTTTTTTTTTATGAAATGCATGCACGCACACGGAAAATTGTAAACAAACTTCTTCTTCTTGCTCTTTTCTAAGCGTACGTACGCCTAGCTACCAACACTGCTGTACGCCAAACGATTTGCAGCTAGCTTGCTTTGACGAATTCGTGAAGCTGTCGACTCGTATACAGCCCTCATATATGTAATAACGGGTGATTTTTTTGAGGTTAGGATTTTCATGCATTAGTATTTGACAGATCACGTGGGATTTCAGACATGGTGTCAAAGAGAAAGATGCTCAGTATGCTTTGACATTTCATCATGAATAGACTTACTAACGAGCAACGCTTGCAAATCATTGAATTTTATTACCAAAATCAGTGTTCGGTTCGNGTCAAGTCTAAAGTCTACAGAAATAAGCCAGCAACTATTCCAGCTTTGGAAGACAACATTTCCGAAGAAATTCGGGCTATTCCGGCCGAAATGCTCGAAAAAGTTGCCCAAAATTGGACTTTCCGAATGGACCACCTAAGACGCAGCCGCGGTCAACATTTAAATGAAATTATCTTCAAAAAGTAAATGTCATGGACCAATCTAACGTTTCAAATAAAGAACCGATGAGATTTTGCAAATTTTATGCGTTTTTTTTAAAAAAAAAGTTATCAAGCTCTTAAAAAATCACCCTTTACTTCTACAAGTGCAGTGAGCAAACATTACAGTACAGATATATAAAAAAAGGAAAAGAAAACCGAGTAATCGCATTTAAGAAATCACACTTGAATTCAAAATAATACAGAGAATTTTGTGTTTTCATTTAATTTTAAGAATTTTATAATAAATTAAACTGCAAAAATGTCGCACAGATGCTTTTTATGTGAAAAAAAAGAGATAAACTAAATAATATAGCTTTACATGGGTGCGTTGCAAAAGTTTCTATCAGAAACATCTTTAACAGCTTTGTTTTGTACAGATTTCCAAAAGACGTAACCGTTTGCAAACAGTGGATGCAGGCATGCGGCCTGATGCCCAACGAAGTTTTTAAAAATGTCCGAATCTGCAGCAACCATTTCAAACCAAACGATTACAAGACAAAGAACAATGAGGTTGGCAGAAAATGTTTGAAAAGAAATGCGATTCCTTCGATGCATGCTACAATTGCAAGCATACAAAACGTGCCGGCCACTGGTAAATTTAAAGAATTGTTCTGCTACAGCTATACATATTCATTTCAACAATTTTTTTNTTAATATAAAATGAAAAAAGTAACCAATCGGCATTAGGAAAACTTTGTTATTTTAGCAAGTTCATCCTGTGTCAACTGACTCTTATAAATAATTTTGGAAATGGCGCAGCAAACTGTAAGTAAATAACAAATTTTTGTAAAATATAATTTATTAACGTAAATAATTTAATTTTTATAGGAAATGAAAAGAATTCGTGAAGTTAATTGGACTGCTGCTGAAAAGACTTGCTTGCGGTCTTCCTCTTTCATTTGAAAAGGATCTTGGCGTTTCTTGTAAGTTTTCTTATTTCTGGTTACGATTGCGTCATCCAAAATCGCAAAATCTCGAAATATCCTTCAAATTAAGACCATTTTTGTATTTCTTCCGCAAATTTTGACAGGAAAACGTCTACTTAGTGTACGCTTTTAAGATTTTAAAACCTCGTCAACCTCATTTTAAATTTAAAACGCCATTTTAAAGTTAAAAGGTCTTTTAAGTTGACTATGACAGTGTTTAAAGGGTGTTTATCTTAATATACAGTTTTAAATGTTAAAACCTGCCTCTAACTTGTCTATAACTACGGGCCGTTCATTTCAAAAAATCTTTAGAAGGGCGAGAAGGTAAAAGTTCGGACATTACAGAAACCTCGCCTGTAAACAGAATGCGCTTTGCTGAACCTCGTTTTGTTTCAAAAATTCGTACTCCTGATATTTCCACCCCACAACGTGCAGTGTTGCCAGAACTTTTCAGGGCGCCCGGCTAGGTGGGACAAAAAAAACGGCTAAAAACGGCTAAAATGTTTCAACCAGAATTAAATTTTTTTTAAATACATAAACTACAATTAGAAAGACTAGTCCATCCATTGAATTTTTTTTTTGTTAATAAAGATTATTTATACGTAGCTAAGCTGTACACCACTTTATTTTTGTTTAACAAAGGAAACTATCGTTATACGTAGCTAAGCCTACATCAGAAGTCATGTTTGTATTACTTAAATATAAAAACAGAGATAAATTACAAAGTTATGGCGTTTTCTTTTCTATTAAACAATTTTGCCTTATAAATATTGGATCATTTTCAGTAGGTTGCTTTTTGTCCCGCAAAATGGCTATATTAGCTGAAAGTATGGCACTTTTGCTTAGTCGGAGGGCAATATTTTGAGAAATGAACACGTAAAGCTGTGAAAGCAGAAGGCATTGACATTCGTTGTTGTTGCCGACCACTTCACTTTTAACAAGTTTATGACATTTAACTAAAATCATGCCACCAGATTCACTAGCAGAAAAATTTTTGTTTCTTAAAAAAGTAAAAAAAAAATTTGAAGTTAGTGAAGTTGGATGAAAATATTAAAAGTGTTGCGCGTTTCCAAACTGCCAGAATTCGGTACACCTGAGCAAACGTTCGAATATAAAGTTTTTTGCTTTTCCGAGGTAGGGTACGTAGGTTGATAACAAATTGCTGACGCAAAATATCTTTAAACCTCTGAAAGATGTACCATTATCCGTGGAACAGGAAAGAGGTCGAGTTAAAATGATGCCTGCAACTTGTAACAGTACCAATTTTTGGATTCTCGGAATTTTCTGATAAAGATGTGGTGCTGCTAAAAATATATATACAAAAATATAAGCACGAAACTATGTATTTGTCACAAGAATTATCCACATAAGATGAAAACTACTGCAGTTTTATTTTATAAAATTAAAAAAGTATGTTTGCACCATGTATTGTCTTCCCAGAGAGTTTTGCTCCACATCGAAATTCGTGCTCTTTTATTTTCTAAGTGTAGCGAATAAAACTTCACACTTAAATTTAAGACATTCATAACAAAAATTTTTATGTAGAAAATTCCCGCTACGTTCTCCCAAATATAAACTGGGACGCAAAATTGAAGAGAGTTTTGCCTATTTTTCTTTAGTTTATTTAATATTTATTATTTTTTATGAATATGTAGCTCATTACTTAACAAATAACATATACTACAAACAGATTTCACACTTGGTGTAAAAATTATGAAAATTCTGCAAAATTTCAGCAAAACTTGTAACTTTTTAATCTGCTAAAATGACGCGTCCCAGTTTATGTGTATTTGGGTCACTCGCTTAAAAAAAAAACATTGAAATCGGCTCACTATCTGATTGTTTTTCAATTTTATATAACACAGTCCGACATGAAAATTTTCTCAGAGATAAGACTAGCCATTTCTAATAGATTTTGGAGCACTAAATTTGTAAAAATAAAAACTTGTATATTTGAATTTTAACAAAATATGGTGAAGAGCAAAATCGGCTAAAAACGGCTAATGTTTTTTTTTGCAAAACGGCTGCCAGCTAAATCGAATTTTTTCCGGCTGTTTGCTGTCGCAACCGGCTAAATCTAGCCGCAAAACGACTAAACTGGCAACGCTGAAAACGTGCCAGCCGCATTATATCGTTTGTTAAACGGTCTTTCGATAAGAAAATTAAAATAATCAAAACGCTTCGTATCAAAAAAAAAATTATTTAAAAAAACGAGTTACTTGTCTGGGAGAATTGCTTAAGCAAAACATAGTGGAGCGGCGAGCAAAGCGAAGAGGTAACATCGAGCATAGCTTAAATTACAAACGTGTATGTACGCTTTGCTCTTCACTATGCGTTTTCCTATTGAAACATATGCGTTTGAAATCGACCCTTTGCTCGATGATCTTTGGTCGCCGCTCCACTATGTTCTTACCCTTAGACATTTGCGAGAAAAAAGCTTAATAGATGCGGAAACAGAAGAAACTTGGTAAATTTATTTTAAGTATTACATAAAATATACAGGGTCTCCTAGACCAGGGGTTCCCAAACTTTTTTCACCTCGGCACCCTTGTTGTGCTAAAAAAATTTCACGGCACCCCTACTCTTCAAATGTCTACGAAAACAAGAAAACACAATGCAAACTTTATTCTCCTTTAGCTTTAATGTGATTTGATGATTTCATTATTTCCTTTAAGTTAATTGGGAGCTTTGAAAATTTTAGCCTGAAATCATTGGATGCTGAAAGCTTGCTGGTGTATTTTTTTTTAACCGACTTCTCAAAAAGAAGGTTATCAATTCGTCGGAATATTTTTTAATTATTTTTTTCTATGTATGTTACCGCATAACTTTGGACCACGTTAACCGATTACTATAATTCTTTTTTAAAGGAAAGGTGTTACCTGACAGGTGGTCTAATTTGGTTTAAATCCGATCATTGGATCATGAATAGATTAACGATAATCTTAAATTCTTAGATGGGAATTAAAATCGGTTTTGTTTTTTTTGCTTTAAAATTACTTGTTTATGTAAGCATTTATTGAAAATGCAGTCTCACATAGAAATGTAAAAGTAAGGCCCCTATTATAAGTTGCATTCGACTCTGGTCGAAAGTGCTGATTGAACGAATTTTCGTTTGGTATTATGAGCTCATTCGATGAAGAATAGCGCTATTGTGAATTTCGCTCGGTTAGGTTGTTTACAATAGTATATTTTTCACCGCTGAAAAGTTTTGTTTACAAAGTGAGCAATCTAAATAGTGTGCTTATACATATGTATGTAAATTTGTGCAAATTAAAATTAAATAAAAAAGAAAGCAAGTTTCTAAAAACGTGGTGAAAATGAGTACAACGGAGTTCTGGTTCAACGATTCGCCAGAGGATGAGAGCTTGGTAAACTGGCCAGGAGTAGAAAATGTTTAAGAGGGTTTAAGTGTAGTCTTTCGAATTAATAAAAATTGTTTAAAATTAAATTAATTGCAAATCATAAATTTTTCACAATTTTCTAACACTTCGCTACACCATCGAAAGCAAAATTCTGTTCGACAGATAATTCGATACTCAACGAAAATGTCGACACGGTTGCATAGCTCATAATTTCACTTTCGATATTCGATAACCAGCGAAGAAAATAAAGCAAAGAAAATAATTTGTACAGCCAAATTTGACGAAAGCAATTTAAGTGATACATGATTTTTAATATTTTTATTGAGCTTTGTACCACGATTGTTTATTAGGAAAAATTGAAAAAGCAACAAAGTCTAAGCGGTAGAAGTTATAGCACTATTTCGGAGATCACCACATCTCCTCATCAGACTTCTTTTTCTAGACTTCAGCAGGGATCGAACCTGCGAATTCGATGTTCAAAGTCAGAAGCGTTAACCACTGAGCTATGTACATCCCGTAAACTCTTGTTGCTAATTCATTTTCCTTATTCAACCAACTACTATCAAGTGCAGCTGATTTGCCGCTATTTAAACTCGACAGCGTGGTTGTTGTTGTCAATTCTATACATCCATTTGCTTATTTGCTTTTTTGTATAGTTTCAGGCAGGCTCTTCCTAAACTATGTATTTGTCAATGTTATTGTGGCTTGTTAACATTTTATTTTTAATATTTTTATTGAGCTTTGTACCACGATTGTTTATTAGGAAAAATTGAAAAAGCAACAAAGTCTAAGCGGTAGGAGTTATAGCCACTATTTCGGAGATCACCACATCTCCTCATCAGACTTCTTTTTTCTAGACTTCAGCAGGGATCGAACCTGCATAATCGGTGTGCAAAGTCAGAAGCGTTAACCACTATGCTATGTACATCCCGTAAACTCTTGCTGCTAATTCATTTTCCTTATTCAACCAACTACGACCAAGTGCAGCTGATTTGCCGCTATTTAAACTCGACAGCGTGGTTGTTGTCAATTCTATACATTTGCTTATTTGCTTTATTGTATAGTTTTAGGCAGGCTCTTCCTAAACTATGTATTTGTCAAGGTTATTGAGGCTTACTAACATTTTCTTTTTAATATTTTTTTTGAGCTCTGTACCACGATTATTTATTAGGAAAAATTTAAATAGCTGCTATAATTTCTACTGCTTAGACTTTGTTGCTTTCTCAATTTTTCCTAATAAACATTAAAAATAAAATGTTAATAAGCCACAACAATATTGACAGATAAATGATTTTAATTTTATATGGAAATTGCTAGTGAAACCGACTGTTATCAATTCCTTTAGCGTTAACTTCGAAGTTACATACGTTTTTGTGATTACTTTGTTTATTTATGGGGTTGTCGTGCAAATTGCTCGAAATCTAAAATGTACATGTCACCAGTGTTGCCGCCGCTCAAAGAACTTTCTAACCAAGATTTGACGAAAAAGTTACCAAATGTAAGGAAAAATAACCAATTTTTTATTAGATTAACAACTCAGGTCATCACATATTCTTTTATATAGTACGTGTAGACAAATTTTAGAAGCCAAAGAAAATCAGTTTTTANTGAAAAGTAAATCCTTTTAACGCTGAAAATAAATGAAATACATTCATATATAAGTATATATATAAATACA
>NW_016160107.1:68868-70174 GCF_001687245.7 Rhagoletis zephyria | reverse complement strand
ATATGTGTTGAGTCAAAATTTTTTTTATAGGTTTTTTTGTGTTAATGCGCTTCTTGCGTAGGTGTAAACAAGGTGTGTATGTACTAATAACAGAATCTTTCACTCAAGGTCAAACAAAAATGTTAAAAATATAAAATATTTTCTGGGACTCACCCGTTCTTTTGACCAAATTAAAATGCAATTATAGAGCGTAGAAATGCGAGACCTCATCAGTACATGCATAAGTATGTACATATGCATGTACATACAATTAGAACATGATAATGAACACAAGCATCATACATATGAACGATGGCCCTCGGCAAACAACGGCACAACTCAAAACGGAAAAAAATCAACTTATGAACAGGTGCATGTCTATAATACATATCTAATCTGTGGCTAATCCTTACTAGACATATATAACGCCGTCGTAAAGATTTGGCATTGATTAGAGGCATGTACCACTGTTCAGTAGTTGGCTTTTTTAAGTTTTGAGTTGTGTCATTATTGCAAAGGTTCATCGATATATAGTTATGTACATACATTGTACATAAATATGTATTAACATATATACTTTTTTATGCACTCAAAAATATGTTAGCCTTTTTGCACTTTTCACCAATAATGCGAGAGCCTTTTTTTGCCCATGCGCCACCATATTGGCAAGCTTCGCTGACGGCGCATCGGCTATTAACTTTTTACATAATATGTAAAATATTATTTAATATGCTTGCACTTCTTCACAAATGAGTAATTATGTATATTTATTGAAATTGAAACTTAAATATACTACAAACACGTAACGAAACACATTTTGCACTTAAATACTTATTTTTATCAAAATTTAATAAAACTTTTCACTAAAACCGATGCNACACACACGTAACGAAACACATTTTGCACTTAAATACTTATTTTAATCAAAATTTAATAAAACTTTTCACTAAAACCGATGCGCAGAAAAACGAGCAGATACACTTGCCGAAGTTAAAATACGACTGAGGATACGGAATTGGAGATGGCTGAAACACAGGGAGGAAGGAAATCAAATTTTAATTTATAATACATATTCGATTTAGTTGTGACACAAACCGCATAAAAATGAATTAAAATTAATTTTAAATTTTGTAACCCCAGATAAGCATGTACTAACAAAAATATTTCACATGACTCACCCTTTCCTTTCAACGTGCATATGTATGTATGTACATACATCTATAACACCTTTATGATCACAAGCATACATACATATGAACGATGGCCCTCGGCAAACCACCGCACAACTCAAAACTGAAAAAAACGCAACTTATGAACAGTGGCGCAT
>NW_016160107.1:37369-68793 GCF_001687245.7 Rhagoletis zephyria | reverse complement strand
TTTATGATCACAAGCATACATACATATGAACGATGGCCCTCGGCAAACCACCGCACAACTCAAAACTGAAAAAAACGCAACTTGTGAGCAGTGGCGCATGTCTATAATACTTGTCAAATCTGTGGCTAATCCGTCGTAAAAACTTAACACTTAATCGAAACACATTTTGCACTTAAATACTTATTTTTATCGCAATTTAATAAAACCGAACCGAAGCGCAGAAAATCGAGCAGATACACTTGCCGAAGTTAAAATACGACTGAGGATACGGGAATTGGAGATGGCTGAAACACAGGGAGGAAGGAAATCAAATTTTAATTTATAATACATATTCAATTGAGTTGTGACACAAACCGCATAAAAAATTAAATTTAATAATACATGTTCTCTGTAAGGTGCTTACAAAAATGTTCGAACAAATGAAAGGGTGAGTCATGTGAAATACTTTTGTTAGTACATGCTTATCTGGGATTACAAAATATAAAATTAGTTTATTTTCATTTTTATGCGGTTTGTGTCACAACTAAATCGAATATGTATTATAAATTAAAATTTGATTTCCTTCCTCCCTGTGTTTCAGCCATCTCCAATTCCGTATCCTCAGTCGTATTTTAACTTCGGCAAGTGTATCTGCTCGATTTTCTGCGCTTCGGTTCGGTTTTATTAAATTGCGATAAAAATAAGTATTTAAGTGCAAAATGTGTTTCG
Source organism: Rhagoletis zephyria (assembly GCF_001687245.7). Taxonomy (NCBI): domain Eukaryota; kingdom Metazoa; phylum Arthropoda; class Insecta; order Diptera; family Tephritidae; genus Rhagoletis; species Rhagoletis zephyria. Next base: position 68,085 of record NW_016160107.1, on the reverse strand, counting down.
ATTAAGTGTTAAGTTTTTACGACGGATTAGCCACAGATTTGACAAGTATTATAGACATGCGCCACTGTTCATAAGTTGCGTTTTTTTCAGTTTTGAGTTGTGCGGTGGTTTGCCGAGGGCCATCGTTCATATGTATGTATGCTTGTGATCATAAACATGTTATAAATGTATGTACATACATACATATGCACGTTGAAAGGAAAGGGTGAGTCATGTGAAATATNAAGTCTTAATGACGGCGTTATATATGTCTAGTAAGGATTAGCCACAGATTAGATAAGTATTATAGACATGCGCCTGTTCATAAGTTGTTTTTTTCAGTTTTGAGTTGTGCCGTTGTTTGCCGAGGGCCATCGTTCATATGTATGATGCTTGTGTTCATTATTATGTTCTAATTGTATGTACATGCATATGTACATACTTATGCACGTACTGATGAGGTCTCGCATTTCTACGCTCAACAATTGCATTTTAATTTGGTCAAAAGAACGGGTGAGTCCCGGAAAATATTATCGTTGTGCTAGGTTTACCAAAGTATCCTGGTTTGGCAACGGAGATATCTGGTAGCCCTACCTTTTATCGCTTTTAACTTAGTTCTAAGGCTATCTGCACACTTGTCATCCAATCATAGTTCCGTTATCGTCTCGCCCTGAAATTTTGAGCCGAGCACATGCATTTCAAAGGAGATCTGCACACTTGTCGTTATCGGCTAGTTATCGGCAAATCGTAGAAGATGCAGAAACGGATAAGTACGGCACTGTCGTTTGCTAATCGCTGTGAAAATTAGTGAAAAATTTAATATTTGCATTAAAACTGCATACAAATTAGTATTTTTGGCATAAAATCTGTGGAAATTATCAAAAAGTGGATAATTGCATTAAAATTCAATAAATCTGAGCGTTTTAACTATAAAATATGACGAAAATGTAAAAAGTCTCTGTGTGCATGCACAAAACACATTTCAGGAAAAGAGAAGAAGAGAGATTAATGAAAAATGATGTCTAGAATTGTTGCACTGTGTATAATTTAAAAGTTGCGGTTTTTGTAAATATTTCCCGAAAATATCAACCAGAAAAACAGAAAATATCTGCTCCAAGTGAATTTTTAGACGCCAAATGAATAGAAATATCACGACCGAGTGTGCGAAAGTGTAGTCGTCATGTAATCGTTGCATCATGATTGTGACGATGAAGCAACTATGATTTGGCGATCAATGTGCAGAAAGCGTAAGTATTGCGAATTCATTGATAAAACTATCCTCGAAACGAAAGCACTTGTTCTTCCTGATTATATTGTAACCTAAACTTACTTATTTTTAATAAAATTAGCTGGAGAAAGACTCTATAAAAAATGGCCAGTAATAGATTAAAATATGATCAACAAAAAGTTAAGACAAAGTCGTAAATGGGTTAAATTATTTCTAATTTGCATAATAATAACATCAAATTAACTTAACATAAGACATTACAAAAAACTGGGTCACTAATGGTTTAATGCATGATCAATAATGGGTTAATACGTAAAAAATTTACTCTTAAAAAGTAGTTCAAGCGAGTCTAATTTATATATAGGGTTTTCTAATAAAAGAGAGAGTACAAACTAAATTTCATCGAAATCGGATGAAATTTATGTTTCCGCCCACAAGAGTGGAGGGCGTGGCAATTATTACATTTTTGCAAAATTTCATAATTCCATATTTCTAAGCAAAATTAGAGCAAATGTCAAGTTTCAGAGAAATCGGTGGATGTTTACTATTATTTCCACCTGCCTCCATGTAGTCGAAACTCTGCGTCGTCGTCCATTGTGCAGAATGTCGAATCGTCTATCTGCTCAGCTAAGCTTTTCCTCTACAATCTTTGACAGGCTTTAATGCCAAAGATCGTAGTGCGCATTGAAGTCACCAACTACCATACGGTTTTCACCTTTGAGGACCACACCGAGATATTTAAACGTTAAATATTTCGAGCTCAACATCGCCTGACCGGATAGCAATGCCCTGACATTCTAGGATGGTATCCCTGCGGTCGATGTCTGCTTCGATGAGACGATACTGCACGGTGTGGTACATGATGAACGCTAAGCCCCACCATTAGCTCGCTCGCGATCTCGACGGCGCACATTGTATCCGGCGCAATTCAACAATTTTGAATTGCTGTGCAACTTCGTCTCTTGGAACGCAGCTATCAATATTCCATTCCTTCCCATGAAGACGGTTATCTCCTCGATCTTGCTCTGAAGTCCGTTGCAGTTGAATTGGAGGAGTTTCGTATGGTTCGGGAGACGTGTCGTTATAGGAGAGGTGAGGGATGTGTGTTGCCTAACCGCCATTGTCTGTGTGCGCTACTGTGGAAAGTGCCGCCCTGTGGTAGTGGTGGCTGGCGTCGCAATTGGGGCTTGCGGACGCGCAGCGCAACACGGGTCCTCGAAACTCCTCGTCCACAATCTTGCGTGGTGCGCAGACGTGAACATGTCTTGAAGTGGCACCAGCCAAGGCAGGTGTTGCACTTGCCTGATGTCACATTATGGAATATCCTGGTCTGACACATCGTGCAAATTGTTGCGAGGAACCAGGAGTTGTTGGCGGCGGCGTGTGGGTAGTGGTGCGGTTGTTGTGTCTGTTGTATGGTCTGTCGTGGTCTATTGTATTGTGTTGTGGTGATGTGGTGTTTGTGTTGAGCTGCTCAGGCGGACTGGGGTTTGCCGTGGAGGCAGCTCTGTTTGAGCAGCAGGGGCCACAAATGATGTGGTCCACTGTCGATGAGTCCGTAGGCCTGAGAAGACTCTGAGGTGACTCCACCCGTTGCAAGCATTGCACTAGACTGCGATGGAGTTGTGGTGTAGTCGTCTCTGGCATAAACAGCAGGTGAAAGTTTCTGGCCCAGGGTTTGGCTTGATGCCAGCCCTAAGCAGAAGAATACGTAGCAGATGTAGCCCTATGGACGAACAACGTCTGAGATATTTCACAGACCTAAACGGGATTAGATGGCGAATATCGCAGACGATTTAACGATGAGCTGTATGAGCTTTACAACGATATTGACATAGTGCAGCGAATTAAAATTCAGCGGCTCCGCTGGCTTGGCCATGTCGTTGGAATGGACAGAAACGCTCCTGCTCTGAAAATATTCAACGCGGGCCGCGATGCTGGTAACAGAGGAAGAGGAACGCCTCCTCTGCGTTGGAAAGACCAGGTGGAGAAGGACTTGGCTTCACTTGGCATTTCCAATTGGCGTCAGTTAGCACAGAAGGGAAATGACTGGCGTGCTGTTTTGGACTCGGCCAAAATCGCTTTGGCGATTACAGCGCCAATAAAGAAGAAGAAGACACAGGAAAATCAAAATTGCATCGTTTCCGAACAGATGAGTTACTTTTACGTATTTCGATGATTTCCTAAGAACAAAGAGGGCATAGAAAAATAAATAGATAGATAAATTGAAAGAACTTCGGTGTGTTCGAGCTAAAGGCCTGCAAATGTTGAACTATAAAACATAGCAACACGTGTCACATCATGCAAGTGCCAGTTCATATTATGTCGCTCATACATGTTTCACAATAACATATGAAGACACTGTCGAATAATTAAAATCAAATCATTCATCAACATATGCGACACATGCGACATAGTCAGCATTATTAATTATTAATTACATTTTACATACGGGAAGAGATTTTGTAAATTTTTTAAGCACCTATTAAAGTAAAATGCATTAAAGAATTGTCTAATTAAAAACCTGTATATATTTTCATCCAAGGCAGGATCAAACAGTATTAAAAATATGCTGCAGAAGCACAACAGCGAACAACAGCTTAGCTAAGTAGCAACGACATTCTAAAACAGTATGTTTGAGATGGAATGACATGGCATAACACCTTGTTTGAGTTGACATGACATAGCAATGCATGAAATTTTTGAAAAAGACATTTTTACAGAAAATGTTGAATTTTGCAGTTCTTTAGTTTGAGCTACGTATTAATTACCGAAATACTGCAGCCTTGTTGCTTTTTATGATATGTTGCTTATGTTCAACTGAAACTATTCTGAAATGCTGCAGAAATTGCGTACTAAATATTTGTATGTTGCCTTTGATTTGCCAATGATGAGCTACTGACTTCCAAATTTTGGTTTTTTGTGTATGAAGATTCGTTCAAATTTTCGCATAGAATGTGATGCTATGATTTGTTTTGAATACGCAAATATTTTGTTATCAAAATATGCAAAATATTTGAAGAAGCTTAGTTACAGAGTTTTACTTCTCCCGTGTGAAATTAAAAAAAACTGGACTTATCAACTTATAAGATTCTATACAAACATACCAATAAGGTAAGTTAGTAATAATATACTGTTTATTTTATAGATAGAATTCTCTATACGCTGGCACCTTTGCCCAACCAATTTGTTTTCGTTCACAATAATATGTGGCATTTATTTACAACTACTCCTCAGTTCCAAACGAAAGTTGCCTGCATTAAGTAAATTTTATAATATTCTTAATAAAACAGTAGGTTGTATTTCATAAGCTTACTTAGAAAAACATTAAATGTATCCATATCCAAATTTAACTCAACTCGAAGCCTACTCCCGATTGGATAGCGTACAGTAACTTTTCTCGCATCTGCTCTTCCGTCTTGAACGGTGGGAGCTTTAACAGATTTGTACAGGTGCTCGCTGTAGGCAAGCGTTCCATATCCCCAGCGTTCTGTATGAAAAACGGTGGATCCAAATCCTGTTGAATAAAAAGATTTGTGAGATTTTTTTTTGTTTACACATGACGTACTGGTTGAAATTATGTGGTAACTTACCTTAAAGCCTAGAAGCGGAGGCCTCGAACAACTTGTCACAAACTTAAGTAATTGTCTACGTTGCAAATCATTGAAGCTTTCCAAAACTGACCAGAAAACTATAATTGATGGATGCTCAGGACTATATTCTCCACCGTATTTGCAATGTCTCTTTAAATCTTCCAAGTCAATAGGTATTTCAGCACCGGAAATTAGTATTTGCAATTCTTTGTTGCTAAACATGTACAGCCACTCGATTGGCAATACATTTGACAGACCTCTCCTAAATGCTACACAATGTTTACGTATTTGAACATTCAACTTATAATTAGCCATCAGTTGGAGATATTCAATCCGATTGGATGCAGATACAGGTATACTCTGTCCATTTGGTTTTAACTCAATCATGTGCGTATGACCTAAAGAATTGCTGGCCACAGTAAAATCCAAATTTAATTCGCTAACATCACCTTCGTAATCTTTGAGATATAACAAATTTTTATAAAGTTCTGGGTCAAGCGAAGCTAATTGATGAATATCTACATCAGCATATTTGCCGGCAAGTTTAGTCAAGAAAAATTCTGCTAATGGTAACTCGACTAGCAAATTTTCGTAAATCGCTTTGCCGAGGATCCTTCCAATGAAATAATAATGCCGTTCAAAATCAGGTTCCAAATCGGCAACGTCTGGATTAGGATACAATTTATTATCCGTTGTGACCCTACAAAAAATATTCTTTATTATCGCTATTTATTCCCTTTTAAGAAGTCAATATTTACATGAAGAATCCGCGATTCGGATCAAATGCAGTTTTAATAAGCTCGGAAAGAAATTCCCGAAAGACACCACCTCCATCAATGCCTGCCTCTTCTAATCCAAGAGATGAAATGAACTGAACACGAAATTTTAAACGCAAATCGGGCTCTGCAAAATGAGAAATAAAATCGAGAAACATAAACGTTGTCATTTCAAAAGTAGAATGAGACAGAATAATCAATAAGGAATGCATATAAAAATCTTAAATTATAAATAATTTTCCATGATACGCACCATTTTCAGGACGTAGTCGATCGTAAGCGTCCTCGTAGAGATGTGAACGTCTAACTTTTAGGATAATAGACGGGCCTTGTAGAAACGCTTGGTAGTTACCCTGAACACGCATCTTATCTGCTGCCACGAGTCCCTGCAATATTCCCACACGTTTACTAAAAGACACGACAAAAGGAATCTCCCTCAAAATTGTTATAGATCGTATTTGCTTGGTGGACATTGGTGGGCCGTTTTCAAAATCCTCCCTTGTAAAGTCTCTTATTGGTTGGAATGGGCGAATACCGCGAAAACGACTTCCACGAGTCAGCGGTAAATCAGTCGGCCGGTCAAGTGGCAAATCTAAACGGCTTACTGTCCAATGTGATTCGGGACAAAAGCCAAGTCGGAGATCCCGCGTATGTATTTGATTCAATACAAATACAACAACCTTCAGCAAGTTCGCCCAAATCTGTTTTTGCTGCCACATTTTTTTATCATCGGATTCAGAACGGCCCAAAACAAAACGGTAATGCTCATTGAGGTTTGAACGCGTCTCAGGAAATGCCAAATCTACCAATCCCAGTGAAATTTCTTTCAATGTCTTCGATAATTGTACGATTTCGGCAATCGAAAATGGCATAAGGCGAACATGTTTTGTGGTTACCAGTGTTGACTGGAGCGATTTCGCCAACAAATCTTTTTCATCACAGAACTCCGCATCATGCAATGTTGGTAATAGTCGTCCGAAAAGCATACAAAAAGTAGCTAGTAAAGGAATTGTCTGTTCAACACCTCTCTGTTGTGCTGTGGAATTGAAAAATTTAAAGAATTTCTTTACAAATAAATACTTGCAATTAATTTAATTAGTCTTTACTTACGTACAACCCCCTTGGAAATTAGTGAGAGAGGTGCGTTGAAGCCTAGCTGGGTGGACTGCGTTGTCAAAGTGAACCAAACGGTACGAACTATATTTGGCATGAACGCCAGCGTGTAAAGCAGTCTGTTTTGAAATTATAAACCATCAAAAGAAACATACATACATATGTTGTAGAATGCCTCGCGAAAAAATTTACATAGTAGCAAATGTAACATACTTGTATTCGAAAATGGCTTGTTTATTGTAGATCATAAGATTATGACAAATTTTGCACAATGCGTACAACGCCTTTGTATCGATGAGATATGTGTCAGTTTGTTCGACAAGCACACGTACACGTTGTGAGTCGTTTAATAGAGTGATGCACTCTAAAAGAACCACCTGCTCTTCGCTACTTAATATTGGTGGCCCTACGTCTAAGTCAGTGCTCTTTTTCTGCGTTTGAGCTTGCCTTGACTTTTCTTCCTCTTCTTCATCATCGCTGGACTCTTCAGCATCGGTGCGTTGGTGGTGTACTACTGATAGCTTAAGGGTTGATTTTGGTAATTGTAATATTTTGCTGGAAATCTCCGCAATTATTTTAATATAGTCACCGACTAAATTTTGTTTATGCAGATAACCTTAAAAGACATTACATTACAATCTAAATAGGTTAATGTAAATACACTATATATCGTCCTTTTTCTCTATAGACAAGTAGGGGATTCGCAACTCGTCTTAAGCGTCGTATTTGTCTTATAATGATAAATGGGCGCTTACACAATGGCTGCATTTCTTTATTTATTCTGAACGTTTGGAATAAACTTTTTTGTTTACTTATTCTTTAGAACGTTCCTGATGATATGTTAACGCATATTTCAAATCAGATTATCCGGAATGTATAAAGAAACGCAGCCAATATGTTAGTGTATGGCCGAGCTTCTCCTCCGAACCTTGATGTTGTCACGCAGAGGGCAGGGACCTGACCTACACTTTTACGCTGACTCCGAGCGGCGATTGCATTTCTATGAGAAGCTATTTTTCACGGCTGCATTGATTCGGAGGTTTGCCATTGCTTGCCGACTGGAAACCCGCTATTGGAAAAAAACTTTTTACTTATTTATTTATTTTTATTTTTTGATGTTGGTCGGAAACTGGGCTTGAACCCAGTAGTACGTTTCTGTAACTTCGTTACCGATTATTTCTCTACTGGTAGAGTATAGGTGCGTTCGACAAGTTAAAAATTTGTAATAGTTTTAGCAAATTTTTACTGGATGGCGTTCGATAACGACAAAAAATTATCCAACACGAAAACATATGATCACAAAACATATGGTTGCAATTTTTGTAAACAAACAAAATTGCATTTTCCGAGTTTTGGTATTTATATGGTTTTTGGCTGCCTGCTATGTGACTTTATGATAGCGCCAACTAGTTTTTACTTCTAGAAATGTTCCTGGCGAACAATGAACGTTCACTTTCCTTTTTTCTTCTACGGAGGCAACATGAATTTCAATTTGTTTACAAATAAAACATTTGCTGGTGTTGGCTAATTTTGTTATCGAACGCAACTAATATACGTCATTCTCTACTACTCATGAGCAGTAGAGAACAAGGCGGCGAATTCATATATGAGTTCGCCTTGGTAGAGTATTGTTACAGAAACGAGCTACAGGCCTTGCGGAATGGTAGCGCGCCCGGCTAACCCTATATCACATTCCCACGGCAGTCGGGTCTACGTAACCGGAACGATCCAGATTCATATTTGGCCAAGCCAAGGACTGTCACTCCAGCATTATTTCCCAAAAACTCTTTGGGGAATCTATATGCTGTTACAATAACAAAAAAGCCTGTGATGACTTAAAGTCGTAAAATTGTTCAACGTAAAATAACGGTTAAAATGGTTTTAGGTAAAGAGCGTGTCAGACGTGTAAATGCAATATAGTTATTTCGAAGAGGCTGTCAAAATGAGAAATTTCAGAAAGCAGTTGCATGAGCAGTCACACCTTGAGTTGAAATATATTTCCGAAATCTATTTGAGCGCATCCAGTGACAGTCACACCTTGCAACTTTTATTTCTGAAACGGATTTCCGAAAAGTGTTCACACGTGGAAATAAAATTTATCTTTCTCAATCTGACAGCGAATCGCGTGGAAATTTTGGAAATATTGCCAAGTCTAACAAGCTCTTAACTATAGGTTCTTGCAGGCACAGTATAGTTGCAGGGTCGAGTACAATATGAAAATATGTTACTTATAGTTTCTGAACCCTCCATTTTTTTTTATAAAAAAAAACGTTATTTTCGTACTTTATGTACTTATCTATTAACAGCTTGACTACTTTTCATCCGATTTTAAAAATCAAGCATGTTTCGAAAAGGGGATTTATAGACCTTTGAAATTATTTATAATATATTGTTAGATTTAACGTCTTGTAAGTTTTAATCGAGAAAAAATTAAAAACCCCCTATATTTCTTATTTTTTTTTAATGCATGAAAATTGTCGAAGCTAAGCAAATTAAGTAGAAATACGGCTTTGAATTTATGTATATGTGTGTTTGTACTGGGGTTGTAAATCACAATGACACTATCGAGGTTTGAAGAATTTCGAAAAATTACATCCATTGTAGTTTGACGTATCGAATTAAAACATCGATGTTTTTACCGATTTTTCTACATGCATGCATACATACATACATATGTAAATAAATGCAAACAAACCACAGAACGGGGACGAGTTCGAGTCGAAGTCGTTTTTCAATACAAAACGTAACGTCGCACATAGGGGTATTTGAACGATTAAGGCGGCCATAAACCAATTTGACAATATTTTGAAGGAAACTTAAAAAATTAGTCACATTCGATGGAGAACATTCCAAATAAAATTTTCCAATACTTTCTATGTACTCAGTATCCTGATATGTGTATGTATTATCCTCTACTTGCAAGTAAGCATCGTATATTAGAAAAACAAATTCAAACATTAGCGCACACAAGGGGTGAGTTTTTGGGGTTCAAACCCCTCCTAAAACTAATAACCGCAAATACAGACTGTATCTTAAAACTTAATGGCTGTTTCCAGCTCTAAAGGATAACGAAAAATTCATACACAGAAATTTTCGTTTTCAAATTTGTATAGAACGTTTTACTTTTAAAAACGTTTTGACCCAGGTTTTGCACCTACAATATTTATTTAAGTTGAGAACGCAAATATTCATTTTCACATTTTCAAATCGTTTTTAAATATGAGCGTCTGATAATTGAAAACGCGCATGTTCAAATTGAATTCTAAAATATTTATTTTTTTGATTTAAAACCACGCGTTTTCAAATATGATATTAACATTTTTTTTTATTAAATTATAAACAGTAATTTGCTATTTGAAAATGTACATCCATTGTAAAAAATTTATTGAAAGATACTTACATACACTGCCGGAGCAAAGTATTGGCACAGCAAATTTTTCACAATATATGCAACAATTTTCATTCTAATATTTTTCGGCATAAAAATATAATTCCTAAACTTTGTGCAAAACTCGCGAAAATTCAGCAAATTTTCATTAAAATTTTCAACTTTTTAATCAGATTTTTAACAATTTTTTTAAGTATGCAGATTTGTAGACCAATCAATTTTATTATAATAAAGTGCAGGTTTTAAGTAGCTAGAAATTATCGTTGATTTTTGGCATTTTTTCACGCAGTCTCTTCAATATACAAATTTTTTTTCGAAAATACTTTATATGGAAAAAATGCGAAACACCTTTAACAAAAAAAATTCTCAAAAATCAACGCGATTATTGACTAACTCCGAACTTGCATTTTTTTTACTAGAATTTAATGGGCTGCATACTCAAAAAAATTCTAAAAAAGCTGATTAAAAAGTTGAAAATTTTCTGAATTTTCGCGAGTTTTACACAAAGTTTAGGATTTATATTTTTATGTTTTTTTTGTTGTTTTTGATTGAAAAATAATTTTTTTTTTTAACGCGAATCGAAATTTTACAAACTGACCACTTTATTTTGTTGCCCAACAAGTTCTCTAATTGCTGTCAAAAAATCATATGTATGTATATAAGCCCAGAAGCAATTTTGTCGAGGCCTTCCCTTGCTAAGATATTACAGAACAGCTCCTAAGCAAGTGCACTACACACAGAGTGCTTCCAGTGCTTCTTTTCGGGAAGTCAGTGGGCAACGTGTTAAGAAAATAAACTCACATGATCTACACAAGATTGAAAATAAGTTAGTATGAACGATTGTAACAAATTTCATTCAAATAATCATTTGAAAACGTATTCACATGTTGTGGCTGTTGCTGAGTGGCTAGAGATGTTTGCTACTGTTTGTTAGCTTTCAAGAGAACCCCAGTTCGAATCACGTTTGCCCCAACATATAATTTTTCATTTCTGTTATGCGCCTTTTTTTTTATTACGCAAAAGTATTTGTGAAAAGCGGAAACACACTGCCTTACAATTGGGCCTATTTCATATAAAAAATAATTAAGGAAATCATGCAGATGGTAGAGCCCTCAACATTCCCGAGAAGGCCTTCTGTCATTGCTTTTTACTCCTTCTTTTTGCTACTGGGAATATACACACATAATTATGTTTTGAATACAGATAGAGACTGAATGTAAATATATTAACCAAAAGTATAACTTTGTATACATATGTTTAAGAGAACATAGACTAAGTTAAATATATAATATGTACTGCAGTTAATTAACTTTTTTACTGTTTTACGAAATAAAGAAATAATTTGATAATTCTTGATTTGATACTTGAGTTTCTAAATTTTATTTTTTTCAGTTTATTTGTATTATATTACTTTTTAAAGTAGTTATTTTTTTTGGTAAAAAACTTTAAGCCAATCATANTAATTAACTTTTTTACTGTTTTACGAAATAAAGAAATAATTTGATAATTCTTGATTTGATACTTGAGTTTTTAAATTTTATTTTTTTCAGTACGGTACAGTAATTTTTTTTTTGTGAAAATAAAATTGAATGTTTAGCGCAAATAATGCTTTTTGAATATTTTTTTCCAAGGTATATAGAAAAAAAAAATCAATTGATTAAAAAATACCTTTTTTTTAAACGAGAATCGAAATTTTACAAACTGACCACTTTATTTTGTTGCCCAATAAGTTCTCTAATTGCTGTAAAAAAATCATAAGATTCGAATGAATGGTTGATGAAATATTGCAAAAGGTGTAAAAGGTTGCATAAAAATTTGTTTGCAAAAAACTCGTAAAAAAAAATTAAATTAACGCAAAAGCTTTGGTATCAATATTGCACACCATGTTAACTTTCAAAATCGGTCAATGAAATATAAACAATTGAAAAGTCAACGTTGGGTGGCCCACTTTAGAAAACTTGACTCTTAAGGCTGATTCACATACAACTTTCTTCGCTTTGCTTGATAGTTCTTTGCTTTGACATATAAGATCGATGTAGGCATATGCATGAGTATGATCACATAAAAAACGTTTGAAGCAAAGCAAAGCAAAACGAAGCAAAATCTTGGGCAACTCCCAACTTTTACCCGCTTTGGCAATCAGCTGTCTACATGTATCTTTTCTCGTGCGCTTGCATTTGCATTTAATGACAAAAATAGGGTAAATAGGAATTATTATTGCTATTTTTAATGAATATTATTATATTGTTATCTATTTTACAGATAAAAAATATGGAGGAAAAGGAGAACGCAAAAACTGTCAACGTGTTTATTGTAGCATACCTTCTGCGTTTCACGCTTTGTTGTCAAAGTTTGAACTGTCAAGCAAGGCGAGGAAAGTCTTATGTAAATGGCCCTTTATTGTTTAAATTTCTAAAAGAAATTTCACTAGTAGCATTTCAATTTCCTTCTGTTGATTTTTGACTTTGACTTTTTTCCAGAAATTCGTCTTTAAATAGGCATTTTTGTTTACAGTTTACTCATCATTCAATAATACAAGGTTGTGTAATTTGTGACAGCTAAAATTTGACACTCCTTTATCTAGATTTGTATTTTGGAAGTAGGAGAAAAGGGAAGAATGTGATCGCATTTTGCGAAAACGGTAGTAGAATGGTACTACAAAAAGTACGCAAAGTATACAATTAGAAGTAAAATGTGTATTATTAATTTTATGCGAATTTGCAATATATTTGGTGTTTTAATGGAAATACTAAACAATACATAAAAATATGCATTTTTAATTTAAGTTGTTCGTCATTTCCGGGAACAAATCTAGAATACCGACCGTTCAGCTATGCAAAAACGAAAAATGCAGATCAATAGAACTTTTTATGCTCATTTCAACCATGCCAAAATTATTTGGCGCAAGTAAAAAATGAAGAAGTTCTAGATGGTTAAAGTTCAGTTTTTAGATATTTTAAATATCTAATGAACTTTATAACCGATTAAAAAACTAATGACGTCACCATAAAGGTAATTAATTTGTTCTTCAGCTGATGTACATAATTTATAGCTTTTTGTATTTGTTAAACCAAAACCACTAAAAAACGAACAAATGTTATTTTTTCATGACATAACGTTTTTTGAAAAAACTGCATAATTAATAATTATTTAGAAAGTACAAGTTATTATCTTTAATTGGATATTACATATTTTATCATGATCTACTTTTGGGTTTCAACAATTTTAGTGATAATAAAAAATACAAATAAACCTTTTATATCTTCTTTTTTTACCTGCGCCAAATGAATTTGGTATCGTTGAAATGAGCGTAAAAAGTTCTATCAATCGGCATTTTTGGTTATTTTATAGCTAAACGGTCGCTATTCTACACTTGTTCTAGAAAATTACGCAAACGAAGGTGACGCAAACGAATATTTGGTATGAAGAATTTTTGGTTTTACTACTAATATCAGTAGAAACTATTGTGTAAGCAACATTGTGCACAAGTAAAGGAGCCGATTTTATGTGTGGGAGCGAGACGACTGTTTTATTACAAAACCTTTCTATTATTGAATCATGCAGTTTACTCAAAAATTTCAAACTTTGTTTACGTATATGGATTCTAAAACCAACAACAAAATACACACAGCTTGCTGTTTTTTGCTCTGGTCCTGTCCAATGTGCTGTGGTGTGTGGCAATCTCCAAATTTTGTGAAGAGAGAAGAACTCATGAGGCGAAAGTAGGCCAAGAAAATTATTGCTGATTTTATGAAGGATTGTATCTTCAACATGAGAAATCTAAATAAGAAGGCTTCCAGGAGAATGTTGTAAAAGTAGAGAAGTTCTTTAAGATCGAATGGAAGTTGATCGCTTCAAAGGTACGCGTTGCAGTTCAGCTCCTTCCGGATGCTATGCATTGCATTGTGCTTGGTCGAAATCTCAGTCTGAAGGTGATCCGTTGAAAATAACTTATACTTCAATAGTCGGATATTTTCCTCATGTCTCCCTGCCTAAAAATGTGTAACAAATTAAAAAGTTATGGAAAAGTATTCTACAAATGCGTGACGTTACAACTGAATATTTACATATGTATGTGTGTAAGTTCTGCTCTTACAAAAGTTTGAAAATTTTCAGGGCTAATAAATCTAGGATCATTGGAAAAGGTTTGGGGAAAATTTGGGAAAATTATTTTGGCTGCGTTTCTTTATACATTCCGGATAATCCCATTTCACAGCCGGAGTAAACAGAATGCGTTTGGAATACGTTGACATATCATCAGGAACATCGGCGTAGCCAGAATGAAATTTAGGGGGGGCTCGACCCTATTAAGCTGGCATTTCAGGGTACTATTTTATATACATATAAGGACAATTTGAAAGTTAGGGGGCGCTCGAGCACCCCCTGCCCCTACCTGGCTACGCCCATGATCAGGAACGTTCTAAAGAATAAGTAAACAAAAAAGTTTATTCCAAACGTTCAGAATGAATAAAGAAATGCAGCCTTTATGTTCGGCTGCCATAAATATGGTCACAGTAGTAATAATGCATTTAAGTGTTAATTTTTTTTAAATTATTTTATTAAGCAAAAGTTCAGTTTAAATGTAACACAACTAGCGGTTTTCAAGGAAATTTTTCTACAAGCTTTTATTTAACTTGGTCATCCCGGGGAAATTTCAAATCGATTTTAAACTAACTTCCCGACAAGGTAGAGACTTGAAATTTTCAGCATAGTTCTAATCATGATGACAATGCAATTTAAAATATAAATGAATTCCCTAGATATTCCAGGAGTCTTGATACAAAGGCGGTCAAAACATACTAAAATTTATGGCTAACAGATAAACACCATTATCGACTTCTTCGATTACATTATATAACATGTGATCGATAAAGCCGGTGCTTCTACCTCCGATTCGTGTTAACCGGACATTGAACAACCGGTCCTAAGGGTTGCTTTCGCCATCTCTGGTTAACACTAACCCCCGGTTAAACATCGTTATCGACGCCACCTACTTTCTTTTAGAAAAGTTCTTTAAGGGCCGTGTTTGTAATGTCTGGTTATCACTACCTCCCAGTTAAACGTCGTTATCGACATTTTACCTCCGGTTTGTGTTAACCGGATATTGTCATTAGTCAATTGTTATCGTTTGACAGCGGGAAACTCTCTGCAGTGCGTTTGCGATTCGGTATTAGCATTCTACGCAAACATTTGTTAATCAAATAATTTGGTGTCAAAGACATTAATCTGAAAAGTGCTCTAGCAACGTTACAAAAATTGTATATTCCTCTGCATTCATCTTAAGAGCGTACATATGTACATATGTATGGGTATAATACATACATATCCCATCGACCAATTGCAAAACCGCCTATCTTACGGCCCTCAAATTTTACAGGAGAACGAAAAAACAGGGTTTCTTTGAAGGCATTGCCTTGATAGGCGGTATTTTCTCTAGCTATTATTTTACAAATCAGTTGTTTTAATAACGATGTTACGATTCTTATGCGTAAATCTCGATGCCTGGAGTTCAGGGTTACCAAATCTCATTTTGTCACAATCGCGATTTAGGCGGTTTGGCAACTGATCGATGGGCGGTTTTGCAAGAACATCGTAGATATGTATGTAGTTAACCTACATACATATGTTTCCACAGAATGATATAAATTCTTGCAAC
Organism: Rhagoletis zephyria; assembly: GCF_001687245.7. NCBI lineage: Eukaryota > Metazoa > Arthropoda > Insecta > Diptera > Tephritidae > Rhagoletis > Rhagoletis zephyria. The sequence continues at coordinate 52,352 of NW_016160107.1, read as the reverse complement.
ACTAGATACAAATACTACTTCGTTCGAAAGCAGGAATGATTTTCTTATATAATTGTGTATAAATTCCAAATAATTTGCAAAAATCTCCAGATACAGAACAAACATAATACCTAAATGTTTACTATGCACTCATCTTATCTTCATCTTAAGCAGGGATCACACGATTTGTACATTTGCACAGATTTGTACATTTTTTGAGCTGAACTCAAATTTCTAAACAACATCACTCTCTTACTGCCGAAATATACATATCTGTGCAAATATACAAATCGTGTGATCTTCGCTTAACAGCTTCTTTACAGCGTGCTCACTACTGCTAGTGATAGCGGAGCGTAGTTCGCCGGCGCAACTAAGTAATATAGTTTTAGGCTAGATTCTATTCTTTGGAAAGATAAAATACCGGAAATTAGTTCGAATGAATCAGCTGTTAACCTTGTGATATTTCTATACGAATTTCTGTAGAGCACGTACCGGGTTTGTGGTTTATACTTGAGCTGAATGCTTAAATTAAATAAGACACCGATTTGTTTCTGATTGTGCTCCTAATTCGTAACACATGGGGCGCGTCCATAAGACTTACATAGCTATTGTCTAATCGGTGACTGTTTGTTCTAGAAACGCACAGCTGAGTAGTTCCGCTCAGTTCAACAGTTGCAGTTTTGAGAGATGTGAGTGAGCATCCATAAGAATACAAATGGAATTCTTTGCACCACGCTCGCATTGAACTGTATAGCAAGCTTAAGTCTAGGTTCAGACAGAGCAACTTTTGTCGGGGCAACTTCGTCTGAGTAATTCTAGTTGGCCGTTCACAGCTGAAAACGACCATTGTGTACAAAAGAATTGCCCTGTGTGAACGCGAAGGGCAACACCTAAAGAGAAATTGTCGAAACGAAATTAAACGCTAATATCTCCGAGCTAGATTATTGGAATTTGATTTGCTAACATCTGGCAATCCTTTGTAAAAGCAAAGCCCTTCAAATTGATATCTCATTTTTAAATTCGAACGAACAATAAAGATTTGATGACATGAACAATCGTGGCGTTAAATATTTAATGCGTAAAATCTCCGAACTCAATTAAGAAGTTTCATTTCAATAAAAGTCCCATATAATTATTAACAGAAGACGTAAATCATTTCCATCTTGAAATAAACGTCTCGCGAGACTAGGGTTGCCAGACGTACTGATTTTGGGAGTAAACGTACTCCTTTTTATTGCAATGTACTCCTTTATTAGCTTTGTACTTCTTTTGTATTTTCTTTTTTCCAGCTATTAATGTTTTATCATATACAGGGTGTAAAATAATATATGTTGCAGTTTTTTTTTTTTAAATAAATTATCCACAGATTTTACTTCAATTTTATTAATTTGTTTTTAAATTTCAACCCTCATTTGGGTTTACCGGCGGTAAACACTTTGAGAGAAAAGCGCAAGTAAAAAAAGTAGTTAATGTATAGTCTTTAAATTTAACCTTCATTTGGGTTTACCAGGGGGTTTGGGAGAAAAGCGCAAGTCTTCGTCGGTTACTTTATTACATATCTTCTGTAACCATAGGCTAATTTCCCCATTTGGGTCCTTTATAGTCCGCCTTTTGTCCAACATAAGGCCTCATACTCAGCAATCGAAAAGATTCGAAACTGGTGACTAGGAGGGCATTCATTCGACCAACCCTATAGTTTTTTTTTCTTTTTTTTATACAAAATCTAAGAAAAAATAAACCTTAAAAAGAGGTTCGTGCCGCATGTACTTATCTCCCAAAGCTGGCAAATGCAAATCAGGATTAAAATTTTAAAACCAATTAATAAAATTAAAGTAAAATAGTTACAAAGTTAACAAAAAAAAAACACAAAATCTATAAAAAAACCCTTTTATTTTTCAAAAAACCTGTGCGACAGTTATTATTTTACGCGCTGGACGTTGCCATTCATATTGTGGCAAACACTACTTAGTAAGCAAAGTTAAGTGTGATAGTGAAAAGGTGTAAGCATGGCCTTAGGGGCAGGGCGCTCGGGTATATAAATCAGCAAAATATTAAATTAATTATAAGGCTTAAATTAAAAAAATGGGCCATACATTCAGGAAGAGTCTGGAATTCTTTTGTAGTTTTTAGTTTTTTAGTTGGGGAAACTTCCCTATAAGGGCGGTCATTGAGAAACGAATTCTACGCAAAAATACTGTGGACGCAAGTGGAAATTGTGACTTTTAGCAATTTTTCTAAAGTCCCTGGGGAACCATAGGGCCCTAGGTGGTCGGGAGTAACATTTTTGTCAATGGCGGTTCATGCCCTCTCCAAAAAGGGTGGAAAAGGTGCCACGTCCACTCCCCCTTCGATCACCGTCTCTTTAACAACCGTCCCTATTGGAAAGCCAACCCATATAGTTATTTATTTTTCACATTTATTGTTGCTTTGAAAAAGATTTCTAAGATATCTTTGTTTGTTTGTACCTAATTAATGGTAATTTGTAACAATAAATTGCACAAAAAATTAAAAAAAAAAAATGTGTACTCCTTTTTTGGGTCATGTACTGCTTTTTTTCTATCGAAAATATAAATGTACTCCTTTCTCCGTTTCAAAATCTGGCAACCCTACGCGAGACGAAAAAAAATCACATATAATTATTATGAGACGAGGAAATCATAGAGACAAACAAAAAATAAAAATCCCGTATAATTATTATGAGAAGACTAAATAATTTTCGTCTTGGAGTAAACGTCCCGAGAGATGAAAAATATAAAAATCCCATATAATTATTATGAGAAGACGTAAATAATTTCCGTCTTGAAATAAATATCCCCCGAGGCGAAAAAGAATAAAAGTCCCATATAATTATTATGAGAAGACGAAAATAATGTACATCTTAAAATAATCGTCCCGCGGGACGAAAACAACTTTTCCATTGTTCAGTAATAATTATACAGAAATATTTAATTTTATTTCTTATAATCGTTATGGTCTCTGGAAAACTCTCAACAAGCTATGTCTAACAATATATTGCTGTACAAATAAAGGTCTATAAATTGCCTTTGCAAAACATGTTTGATTTTTAAAATCGGATGAAAAGTGGACACGCAGTTAATAGATACGTGCATCAGGCCCGAAAATAACGAAAATTCTCGACCCTAACCACAACCTAAACTAAGTTTGCTTTCGGATACTTTTCGTGATTTTTATTACAACGCTTTTATCAACTTGCAATATTGTGTGTCCAGACACCATTTTTAGCTATAAAACCTTTGCTTTGCAAAGTTCCTATAAAAAGTCTAGTGCATAGGGCGACATCTACCTCTCAACCGACGAGGTATATACATATGTATATGCATGTGTGTGCATCAATCTATTAATATCGTTGAATTATTTTAATATCTGTTGCAAAATTTTATACAGACAAGACTAATAAGTAGAAAATAAATGAAATTAAAAAAAATTAATATGCGTGATTTTATAAATGGACTTTTGATTTTGAAATTTTAGCAAAAGTAATTATAAACAATTTATGAGATTGAAAATGAAAACGTGGGGCGCATGCATATATGTAATCTATATCTATATATATAATACGCGAAGGCATTTTTTGTGCAGCATACAAGATCTGCACCGTTCGTTCGATTCTCAAAAATAGGGTGTCAAATTAAAGCGCTTGGCCTGTAGATGTGCAATAAGGTTTTATTTTTTCAAAAAGAGTTGCCACCTGTTAAATAATTAAACTCAACTTATTTACTAATTAAGCCCTCAGATCCGCACCGTCCGTTCGATTTTCAAAACTGAGGTGCCAAATTAAAGGGCTTAGGGTGTAGATGTTCAGGGAGGTTTTACTTTTTCGAAAAAAGTTGCCACCTGTTAAGAAATTAAGCTCAAATTAATTAAAAAGTTAAATTAATTATTAATTATGGGTATCAATCGAAATGGTTTTGAAAAGGCTTTATAACTTAACTACGTATAGGAGGGTTGCCACATGTTAAAAAATGTAATTCAATTTTAATTAAAGGAATTTAGTAGATGAATAAGGTATCGCTATATGGGTGTCATAAAAGAGGTTTAAGAAGGTAGTAGTTTGAAAATATTTTGAATAGGGTTGCCACCTATTTGAGAAGTTTAATTGAACTATTTTATACCCAAGTTATATGAAATATTAACGATGGATGTCAAATGAAAGAGCTTCAAGAAATACTTAGTTTGACAATTTAGAACATTTTTGATGTGTTTGAGGGTTTAAAATCCTTTATTTAAGAACTATATTTACGAGGGTTGCCACGTGTTTAAAAAATGAATTTCTACTTAATTCAACAGTTACTTGAAATATTTATAACAATGTCAGGCGCAAAAATATTTAAGAAAATTTTAGTTCGAAAATAATTTTTAAGAGGGTTGCCGCCTGTTTTGGAAGTGGAATTTACATGAAATCTTAAAATATGGTTATCAAAGGAACGAGTGGTAAGAAATCTTTCAATTGAAAATTTGGTTTTTTTGTTGAAAAAATTAAGCTCAAATTATTTAATAGGTTAAATGGATTGTCAAAAGATGGGTATCAATCGAAATGGGTTTGAAAACAGTTTCTTTCTAAACTGTATTTACGAGAGTTGCCATGTTCTTAAAAAATTAAATTCAACTTAATTCATCGGTTAATTGAAATATGTATAACAATGCCAGGCGAAAGTTTTTAGTTTCAAAATACCTTTAAGGAGGTTGCCACCTGTTTGAAAAGTCGAATTTGTTTTACTTATACGAAAGATACATAAATGAATTATCGAAATATTAGCGTCAAACGAAAGAGTTTTAAGAAAGTTATAGGCTGATAATATTTTTAATTAGATTTTTTTTTTTTTTGAAGGTCATCACTTCTGCACCGTTATTTCGAATTTCCAAAATGAGAAGTCAAATTAAACAACTGGGATTCTACATTAGATGTGCACAGGTTTTATATTTTGAAGTTACAGAGAGATTTGAAATTTGATGAAATGAAAACCGACACCATGCGAGACCTCTCATCACTGAGAAATGGTTTAGATTAATCATTAGGAATATTTTTAGAGGTTTTTGAATAGGGTTTCACCTGTTTAAAAAATTTAATTAAATGTTGGCGTTTTGGCGCCATGCGGGTTCACTATGTAGTACTCCTATATTGGCAGTAAGAGCTAGTACCTTCCGAAAACATTACACTACAGATATATCAATAAAACCGTACAAAAGAAAAGGAACACATATGTTTATAAATAAACACATACACAACACATACACAAAAACGGACTTCACGTACACAATACATACCAGGGATGTTGCGAATATTTGCATTCGCATTCGTTATTCGCATATGCGGAAAAAAGTAAAAAAAAATTACCTTAGAAAATCTTATCAACTTAGCTGAAATAGAAAAATGAATACATGTTTGCAAAAATCAATTTGCAATCAGCAAATCGATTTCACGCAAATATCATATTTTCGGCAAGCAAGCAAATGTAAAAAAAACCCGCTCCTTTCCCCGTCTCCCGCTTGTTGTCTACACTTGTCGTTCTGACTTCCATTTTTATCTTAGAGTTTGTCTTGATCCGACACAAGCAGGCGCCTGCCTCCGCAAGCACCCCCTCTGCCTAGTGCTGATCAGTTTTTACAAGCTTTTATTTAACTTCACTTGTATGTATGTATGTATGTATGTATGTATGTCCTGGAACTTTGCAGTCAATATTTAACAAACTTCCCGATGAGCTACAGACTTGAAACTTCAAACTTAGCTCAGAACTCGAGGACAATACAATTTAAAAGATGTTTTAATCCGCTAGGTGGCGCAGGAGTCGAGATATTTGTAAAACCCGCATTTATGGTCTGATTTGGTTCGTATTTAGAACATTTATTACGTATATGAAAAGAAATTAATCCGAAAAAAATTTTGCCGATAGGTGGCGCAGGAGTCGAGATATTTGGAAAACCCGTATTTATGATCCGATGTGGTTCATATTTAGAACATATATGACTTATATGAAAATAAATAAATCCACAAAAAATTTTGCCGACAGGTGGCGCAGGAGTCGAGATATTTGGAAAACCCGTATTTATGATCCGATTAAGTTCACATTTAGAATGCATATTGCTTACATGAAAAGAAATAACTACACAAAAAATTTTGGCAGTTATGTGGCGCGTGAGTCTATATAATTAAAAATTCGGCATCTGTGCTCAAATTTGGTTTATATTCAGAATAGGTGTATTATCTATTTAAATTGAAATATATTGAAAATTTTGTTTGTTAAATCAAATTTAGTATAATATTAACTGCAAGATTTCAAAAGACTAAAAAGTAGAAAATAATATTATAGTTAAAAAAACTAAAAACACGCTTTTATTACAAAAAGAACTAAAAAGTATAAAATAATTTGTAGATATAGCGATTCCGTTTAAGAAGAATAGGAAGTTCCCTAAACTGATTTAATTTAACTGTTTTAAGTTAGCTAAAAATATGATTAAAGTGATTGATCCGTAGTTATAGTCAAAATAAAGTGCACTGTAAAGTTTGTTGCAGTTTTTTTACAGACACCCCATTGAAAGTTATGCCAAAAAGCTGCAACTAACTTTACAGTGCACTTTATTTTGACTATAACTACGGATCAATCACTTTAATCATATTTTTAGCTAACTTAAAACAGTTAAATTAAATCAGGTTAGGGAACTTCCTATTCTTCTTAAACGGAATCGCTATATCTACAAATTATTTTATACTTTTTAGTTCTTTTTGTAATAAAAGCGTGTTTTTAGTTTTTTTTAACTATAATATTATTTGTTTCTCTTTTCATTTTCGTTTTTAATTTGCATTTTGCTTTTCACAATTTCGTCGAAGTGTGGAGGAATTGAAAATCTTTGCCGTGGTGGCAGCCGACATTCCGTCGACGAGTGGTGCATTTCGTAGTCCGCACCTCAAAATTTTTGATGGCAAAAAGCTCATACTGGAAATGCGCCTTCTCATTTATAAACGTTCTCTGCTCTGGCTTTGTATTGCATGCACCCCACGCTTTTCATTTTCAATCTCATAAATTGTTTATAATGACTTTTGCTAAAAATTTCAAAATAAAAAGTTATCAAAACAAATTCTGTGGGACTGAGAAATATTATTTTCTAATTTTTAGTCCATTTATAAAAGCGTTGTATATTAAAATTTTTTTTTATATTATTTTTTTTTTTTGTAGGACCGAGATAAATATTTTCCAGAGGTTTAAAAACCCTTTGGTGTAGTTACAAATCGCCTTACTTAAAGTTGATAAGTTCTAAGACTAACAGAATACGACGCTTAGGACCATATGTTCATCCCCTACATGTAGCTCAAATTTGTGAGAAAACAATCAGACTACTTAATAACAAAAGTTTAAACATAATGTTGAAAAATTTGGGTACTCAATAACATTTGTTTACTGTTAGTTACTCCATAGCTTTATTAGAACAGCAGAGAACTGAAAAACGTTTAGTCTGAAAATTTTTAGTTTAAAGGACTCCCATGGAGTAACGCAGAAATAAGACGATATGTTACATAAATAAAGTAGTAATCTGGAGCTTACCTATGTGTTTACGGTCAAGTATTAAAATTGCATTAAAAAGGTAGCTACTGAATAACTCAGAGTGCTGCGTGTCTAGATTTTCTCCTGTAAGTGTAGATTGAGCCGTTGCGCGATGAGGCAGTGAGGACGCGCCAGTAATGGTCGAAGGCGATGAAGTAGTTGCAGAAGTTATATCTACTTGCATTTCTTCAGACTTTTGGGAGCATATTAAATGCTGTAACATTTGTATTAACTGATAGAATGGAAAATCAGAACACTCTGCCATGGAAGGCAACACATAATTTCGTATTGGATCGCTAAACGGTTTAGCCAAAATATGTTTACTAAATTCTTCGTATATAACCGGTATTTTGTTCTTCAGCAGCAAAGGACGCAACATAAGTTGGAAGATAGCATCAGCAAATGGGCTCGGTGCGTGTAAGGTCTCGCCATCCAATGGGGGACATTTTGTCTCCAATAACTCTCGAAGACGTACAAAGTACTCATGCTTCACCAGGAAACTGAAAATTACAAGCAAGTATGCATGTACACGATCCTCATCCTCCATATATCTATCCAGAACTGCAGTTGATGTGAAGACCTCTAATATACGAAGTGGTATAGCGGGAGAAGTATTTGGCAGTGTCATTTGTGTCATGCAAATGTCGAGCAGTTTCTTTAGTCGGTGTAGCCAAATGAACTCTGTGCTAGAATTTCGAAGTAGACGTTCAGGCTGACGCAATATGTGCTGACAAACATCAATCTAAAATTTTATGAAAAAATGTTTATGCAGTTCTTTTTAGGAACAACATTTTATAAGCTATACGATTTTATGGGAAAATCCCATACAGAAATATTTCATACGTACCAATCGTTTACCATCTTTGGTTTCTCTGCTAGTATAAAAGAATAGAAGCCGTCTTAGTAAGTAGGATAAACAGTCATCATCCACAACACGTTCGCGATGCGTTCGCAGAAAATCATCAAATAGTTCACGCTCCAGCCGCTTGCGACGTTGGCGATGAATGAAAGAACGTGTGTGCGATTGTAGTACCACAGCACCATTGTTTTGTAGACGCATCTCATTTCGCTTTTGCCGTTCATGTTGGGCCTTACGTATAATAGTCTCGCGGTCAGAGCTTTGGGAGGCACCTCCTAAACTTTGTACCGGTCTTCGGCGGTAATCGCCATCGAAACCAAACATATTTCTTTCGTAAAAGTTGAGGGCTTGTATGAAATCAAGACCACTTAATCTCGCCTGGTGTAGACTGGTATCAGTCCTACGGATAAGCCTTATTTTTGCTCGTTATTAATTTTTATTAGCGAATGCCTCGACCCACTTTGTGTTTGCAAATCATCTCATATATTATTACAGTATAACTAATTTATTTATTGTTTCTACTTCTGCCTTTAAACTTCAAGTTTTTCTACAATAGCTGAGAATGACATTAGAAATTTTAACATATTTTTGACAGTCCTCAAATGCCAATAGTCATCTGTTCAGACACAGAACGTAAAAAAGAGAAGCAGCAAAAGGGGTCCTATCGTAGATTTCGTAGCTAATACCACGATTACTCACAAACATGTACTTAGTAGAAGTGGCAGATATTTGCATACCTGTGACTTTCAGCCCTATTCTCAGGGTTTGAAAATGCTGTAATTTTTTATTTCAATTTGCTTTTGCTGTGCTTTGACTTCGGGATTTATGATATCGAAAGCAAAGAAACAGCAATTCAGAAAAAAAGGAAATGCTTTGGCTGCCATTTTGCTGTGAAATTTCGGAAGCCATCAGACAGTTCAAAAGTGATTTGTGGAAGCACAACGACAGAGAAGCAATACAAAGCAATATAAATTTGGCTATAACTTAGCTGCGATGCATCAAATTAGCAGTAATAGAAGATGTTATATGTATGCATGCACAAATACACTACCCTGTAGTTCTACTGGTGGCAAAAGACGATCATAATCTAAAGATCCCATATATAACTGATAGTACGGTAACTCGCTGGCGAAAGATCATGCCACGCGTACCGCTCGGTAGGTTCCAATGACATCGCCATGTTAAATTCGTTAGGCAAAGGAAATGGTATCGCAAATTTGTAGCTAGTACTCACTCCTGGCGAGTCAGCTAAATCATATACATTTTGTTTATGTATATATGTAGATAATACACCATGCTGTAAAACTTCATGTGCACAGTACAGTCAAGCAGATCACAGCACAGCAAAAGCACAATCACAGTAAATCCAAAGCAATAAATTTTTTTCAATAAACTGCCGAAAAAAGAATAAAATTTTCACAATCACAGCAAAAGCAAAGCCGTTCGAATGAAAATCAAAAATTTCAAAGCGAAGCAAAAGCAAAAATAATAGTGCTGTTGCTGCTGTGCTGACAGTTTTTCAAACCCTGCCTATTCTANCGCGACCTCTAAGGATTTGGATGAAAGTTGAAGAGATCGAAGGTCTAGGTGACTTGAATATACGTGCAGCATATTTTGTCGATATGACGTAGGGTTGCCTATTTACATGGGACTTACAGCCCTATTCTAATGAAACCTCACAACTGAGTTGTGAGCAAAAATTTGTGAGATTTATTGTGAGGTCTATTTTGTGAGGTTATTCTTGCCCACACCTCATAAGAAAAAAGCTCAACAAAATTACCACACGAGGTGAAAAGCTTTTTACTGTCTAATAGCTGTTTCGTAAATAAAATAAATACAAAAGATGGATGCTGAACAACAGGAAAAGTAAATATTTTTGCTTTTTGTTTATTTTTTTGATAATTACTGATTTTATTTATATTCTAGACGAATTTAAAAATAAATAACAAAGCAGGAGTAGCTCCAGTACTTCACACAGTATGCAATCCACAACTTGGTGCAAAAGTTTGTATGGAAATTAAATCCTATGCCTGCTCTAACTCTTCCGAAACTGCCGCAAAAACAAACAATAACTCCGCCATTACTGAGTATACTTTTAGTTTAAAAAAAATTAACACAGACACTGATAGCGAACGAAAATTAACAAAACATTATTCAATTGCTCAATAAAAATCGGCTGTTTTTCCCTTGTGAGCGTCTCATTCGTACATCATAAATTTTCTGACAATTGTGAGCGTTTGAGCTTTCGAATTTACGCCAGCATAGGGATAACCTCACAATAGTCAGAAACCTCACAATAGTGAGTGTGGTGATTTTTGTGAGGGCAACAGAATAGAGCTGTTAAGTTTTAAGAAAACGTCATACATACCTTTCTTTAAAGTGATGTATCTTGGAAACCTTGTTACGCAGTTTTGTAGCCCATTTAATTTAATAGCGATATCTTTTCTCAAAAAAATATCTGCCCTTTTATATGGGACCTCTTGCTTTGCGTTGNCTAATCTGTAATTATAACAAGAGATTAGCCATATAAAATTCGTCCCTTGTTAATCTGTAATTATAAAATAATCTCAGATTTAACCGATAACTTTTCGGTGTCCATCTTAGTTTTATCGATTGTTTTTGCGAAAGAGAGGAGAAATGCCAAATGTAAAAGTAAACAAAAATGTACGCTAGCAAGTAAAAGAGGTTTGTAAAGGTATTTTTAATAAAATGTTAAGTTAAAATATATTTATATTGCTTATTATAGCAGAAAAACGTGATCACGGTGGCACAGAGACGAAACATAACTTTTCCTTGAAATGTGAAAATAACAAGCACAACAAATTTTACGGCTAATAATCTGAGATTTGCCTGTGTAAACGGGGTGATTAAGAAACGAGCTTTGATTGATATAATATTGATATGTGAACATAGTTTTAGTTTAAAAAAAATTAACACAGCCACTGATAGCGAACGAAAATTAACAAAACATTATTCAATTGCTCAATAAAAATCGGCTGTTTTTCCCTTGTGAGCGTCTCATTCGTACATCATACATTTTCTGACAATTGTGAGTGTTTGCGCTTTCGAATTTACGCCAGCATTGGGATAACCTCACAATAGTCCGAAACCTCACAATAGTGAGTGTGGTGATTTTTGTGAGGGCAACATAATAGAGCTGTAACTGGCTGTAACATTGAAAAGTACGGGATCGCTTTCTAGTAAAAAATGGTAACTTCTGTCAACTTCAACAAAACCTCTAAATTATGGTTGTAAATTTTTGCTTATTTGGTATATAAACGCGAAATGGTTTGAAAAACCGCACAAATTCAAATCCGTATAAAAAAAATCCGCATAAAAAGAGACCTAAGTGTATGGCTGCGTTTCTTTATACATTCCGGATAATCCCATTTCACAGCCGGAATAAACAGAATGCTTTTGAGATATACGTCAACATATCATCAGGAACGTTCTTAAGAATAAATAAACAAAAAAGTCTATTCCAAACGTTCAGAATGAATAAAGAAATTCAGCCTATATGATATCGACTAAAACACTTGAACTTAAGGCAACAGAGAAATATTATTTTATCAGTTTTAACCTTAGTCGATCCAAGGTTCAAGAAAAATGCTTTGACGGATGAAGAAGCCTTTCAGGGGGGAGATTCTGTAACCAGTTAGCGACAAGTTTCGAATCGATGTCGCACTTGTTGACGTAAAAATATTTCATATCATGCGTCAATAAAACCGATACCGATTCGAAAAGTGTCGCTAACTTGTTACAGAATCTGCCCCCAGGCCTACAAAAATGATATCGTCCAAAGAACATAAATCTATAAGAAGAGACAACACGTTATAATTGTAACGAGTGGAAACATCAGGAGCGTGCTTTCTCTTTTGCCCAAATACGTTTTCCGATTGTATGAAAATCGAAGGCACGCTCCTGATGTGCACACTCGCTAAAATTATAACATGTTGTCTCCTCTTATAGATTTACGCTCTTTGTATCGTCCGATTCAGCTGGAACCAAAATGCTTCAAACAAGTGAGAGTTTCTCTGTATTATGGCCTCGAACCGACATCTTTCATTTGAATCATTATTAAAAGCTCTATTGGCTCCTTCATTCAGGTTTTGATAGGCGAGTCTCCCCTGAACCGTTTTTTTCATATTTTTGGCCTATGTACGCTTTTATTCCAAACCTAAATGTTTCGGTACCGAGTATCGAGACCATTGGATACTTTTTTAATCGGTACCGAATACGGATTAATACTTAAAAGTATTAACTCAGCACATCACTACTGCTGTCAACTCGACTGTGACGTCTGCAAAACAGCTGATTCTGTCAAATTCACTGAGAGCCGATTAGCGGTGTTGCCATCGGCGCCACCTTCTGTATTCTCTCCACCGTGGTGGGAAACGAAATACAAACATGTTGAGCCGTATCATGAGTTTCATTTTCCCCGAACCGGTTCACTTTTCACTTTTGGTTTCCACATTTTTTTACTATGGGCGGATGACAAATTTTCGGGTGAATTTTTTTTCAGGCGAATCTCAGGATCAGACAGGTTGTCTATTAGTATGTTCCTTTGAGCTTCGGACTAAAACCTGTGGAACTGTCCAACCACAGTATAGACAGTAGCCAACCTTTTTGGGTTGTTGTTTTAGTAATCGTTGTTATTGGAGCTATATTCACCCTTGAGAAAGACACTGGGTTGTGTGCTGTTATTTAATGGCCTTCCTCTGAATTTTTCTTAGATTTCAGGGTTGTGTGCTGCTTTATTATTAGATAAATAAATTTAAGCATTTGAAAATCATGATCTTATTACAAGAAAATTATAAATGGTGTAGTAATTAAAGGAATGAATAAGTTGAATCCAAAATATGAATGCTAAAATCTAGAAAATTAAGCACAGCAATTTAAAATAAACATATTAAATATATAAATGCTTAAGTATCCTTCGGTCTTGTTTCTATCAGCGAAACAAATAAAGGTTTGGTAAGTAAATGCTTATATTTAGTACTAACCAATAATAAATTAGTAAAATGATATTATAATGCTCTAATAATTAAAGAAATTAGTAAACAAGCTTTAAAATTTTAAGAAAGTGATGAAGAAGTTATTATTTTTTCATTTAAAACATTGTATTACCCTGGGCCAGTGCAAATGAGTAGAAAAGTGCTATGGTGAAAAAAACTTTTTACTATGGTAAGAAACTAATACATTTCTGCTGTGCCAATTCGTAACTTTTTACTGCTGGAAATTTTGAACAGTTGCTCTGGTGCAAAAGTGTTTAGCAATTAAAATGCAGAAAATATGTAAAAAAAAATATGTCTTTACTGACTTTAATTCTTCTAGAACTGAAAGCCACTCGTTTATTAAACCAAAAACACTTCAAAACCGTCAGGCAGGTGTGATTCTTGCTCGGCTTGGAAATTTTCATTCACCTCATAGTTATCAAAAATTTACCATCCCGAGTACTTTTCTATTAATTGGCACAGGCCCTCAATAAGAATTTAAACAGGTCCGCTATATAACAAAAATCAAGTGAGGTATAATTTCAATTGTATTATAATATATGTACATATTATTTCCACAACAAAGTCATGGTCATCACCAGAGACTTATGGCATTGGTTCATGTTAATTCATGTTGCAGAAATGTCGGTTCAATTTATCCAAAGGCTTTCCCATTGACCCTCAGCGATCTTCGTACACTTGAACTTGCAAGAAACAGCTGCCCGAAATCTTAAGCAGTTTATTCCTTTAGTTTTAAATTCACTCAAAAAGAAATATTTCGTATACTTTTACAAATGAGATTGCAAATATCCAGCAGGTAAACAGCCCATCGCCAAGATGGTTAAGCCTACCTCAGCCATATTCCTTGTTCTTGCTAATACATAAAATTCGAGGAATTATAAAAATAGCATAAAATGTATAGATTCTTGAAGAAATTCAGTGAAAATTACTACCTGCATTGTTTTTCGCGTAAACAGAGGAAAAATAAATAGAAACATATATTCACCACGGCAGCAGTAACACCAGAGCAGTATTTTTTCTGTAGTTGCTCATTGCAGCACTTCGAACGTTCAGATAGTCGTTTTCATTTTGCACAAAAACGGTAATGAAACAAGTTTTACTCCAATAGTTTACATGGTAAGTCATTTAAAATTTTATGTAGAATTATTCAATAAATTTTGTTTTACACTATAATTTTTGAAACTATTTTGAGCTAATTATTTTTTGTTTCACAAAAGCAACTCTGCGTGCTTAGAAGGCCTGTGTACCAATAATTTCATCCCTGGCATATTCATCCTCGAGGAAGGCATTCGCCAAGGTTGTTTACTGGTTATATTGTGTGTCCAACTACAATTTTACTCTCAAGTGAGAGTAAAGCAGTTGGGGTGTTCACAGTTCGTTCCAAATAGTGTCTCAAAATGTAGACGTCTACATTTTAAGACGTTTTCTAACCGTAAAATCTGTGGTGTTGTTGTTTCCCATACAAAATTGGAAAACGACGCCGTCTACATTTTGTCACACTCAAAGGTATGTTTTTTACGCGTCTACATTTTGCAACCTCGCAGCAGGGTTGCATTATGGCAATACTAATC
>NW_016160107.1:25586-35803 GCF_001687245.7 Rhagoletis zephyria | reverse complement strand
GCGTATCTTGGCTGCAACAAGATAGTGGTCCGAGTCGATGTTTGGGCCTCGGAGTGTGCGTACGTCTAAAACACTGGAAGCGTGCCTTCCGTCTATCACAACATGATCGATTTGGTTTCTCGTTTTTCGATCCGGAGACAGCCACGTAGCTTGATGGATCTTTTTATGCTTGAACCTAGTACTGCATACTACCATGTTTCGGGCCCCGGCGAAGTCGATTGAGGGGTGTTTCTCATCCAAGGCTTTGCCTTGCTTCTTCACTGGAAGTGGTTTTTACGTGGCGGGTCCCAAGCCCAGCGCGCAACCCATTGCTGTTAGCCATCTGAAATGGAATGAAATATTACTTGCAAATAAATCCAATATCTATTTATTTAACCCACATTTTCACACAAAACCTTTTCCATAGCATCAATGCGATGATCAAGTACATTCAAGCGGCTTTCAACCTGGCTTTTGTTTTCCATTATTTTTTCGTCCATTTCGTTTTGAAAAGTGGGCTTGTTCATTATTCTTACCGTTATTCCTTTATTCACCTATTTTATTTTTATTTGATTCATTTATTTTCGCGAGTTTACGACTGCGCATCTAACACCAAACTTTGTTTTCTCAAAATATATGTAAATAAAAGTTATGGACAAGGTTAGTCGAAAAAGTACTCACTAAAAAGAACTCGTTAAAAAGAATTCATTATGATGTACTCGGTATGTTTGACGTTATAATAGAAAATTTTTACTTATTTCTGTGTTTGATCAATTATATTAATGTCATATTAATATTCATATGAACTTCCTAACCAAATATTAAAGAGCATAAAATGTTTTTGAATGACATCGACGCAATTTTTCCCGAACCGAGTTAAAATATCAATTACTTTTGTCTGTAAATTTTGTGGCACTAACAACATCTTACGCAGGCAGTTGTCTCTTTCTCTCCTTTCCGAAAAATGTGTAACGAAAAGTATGCCAGNACACAAGCGGTTTGACAAACCAAGCGAAATTTCCCTTTGCTTCAAGCCATTTGTGCTGTGTATGGGGGTGTTTGAAGGTTTGACGGCGGTTTGTCAAACCTTCAAACACCCCCATACACAGCACAAATGGCTTGAAGCAAAGGGAAATTTCGCTT
Source organism: Rhagoletis zephyria (assembly GCF_001687245.7). Lineage (NCBI taxonomy): Eukaryota > Metazoa > Arthropoda > Insecta > Diptera > Tephritidae > Rhagoletis > Rhagoletis zephyria. The sequence continues at coordinate 34,681 of NW_016160107.1, read as the reverse complement.
GGTTTGTCAAACCGCTTGTGTGGTGTATTTCGCTCTTAACGAAAAGTATGCCAGTTACTATGAGTGGGAAGAACTGAATACATATTTTTAAAGTTTTGCTATTTAACAAGAAGAAGAGCGAAATTATCTTGCATATGTATTCGTTTTTTCGAAAAATTGTACATGTGTGTTGGAGAATCGGGTAAAGCTGTCTACCAGGGGTATTGGTGTTTTTGGTTCAGTGTGTTAGTGTATTTTGAATAAATTGTAACAGAAATGAAAGAAATTGTAAAAGATATGAGCAAACGCCTAAAAAAAAACAGGTGATCTCAGCTGTAGGCACATTTTGGCAATCAGCTGATAGTGTTTTCACTTACGGCGTGTATACATTGGACAATACTGTCAATACAATAAAGAAATACGTATTAGTTGTCTAATACTACGTTTATACGCACGTATTATTTGCAAATAACAATTTGCAAAATGGTAAACTTTGCCGTATAAACGCTGAGTTAATTTTTAACCGACTTCCAAAAAAAGGAGGAGGTTAGCAGTTCGTCGGAATATTTTTTTTTTTTTTTTTTATGTATGTTACCGCATAACTTTGGACCACGTCAACCGATTCGATAATTCTTTTTGCATCGGAAAGGTAGTGTCTCAGAGGTGGTCCCATACTAATCTGGTTAAGATCCGATCAGCGGATCATGAGATATATATATATATTTTTTTTATATGGGAGTTGAAGTCGGTTTTTTTTTTTGCTATAAATTACTAGTATATTTGTAAATAACTAAATTACGCAAATAAGTATTGATTAGTGGTACTATTTGCAAATAAGCGCAAGACGCTGCCATTCTTAGGTTTATTTTCTTTTTTGATAATAATTTTATTGACTTTTTATAACCAAGACATTGCCATTTTTAACTATATTTTCTTTTTCGATGGTCATATTATTGCCTTATTATAATTAGGCAATATGAAAAAAGAATTTTTCACCATCAAATAAACAGTGATTTAGGTATTTGCAAATTATTTTTATTTGCAAATAAATAGCTTACGTATAAACGTAGTATAAAACGCTTGTATGTAAGTGTATGCATGTATTGCTTTTGTCATGACAGAAAACTGTACGATGATTTTAGCTCTTGGCAGAAGCGAAGTCACCTCCCAAAAAAGTCCATTTAAAAAAGGCAACTTTCGTCTATATTTTTATTCGAGCTTGATTAAAGAAACCTACAGCCTTATCGCCAATTCCAGCGAATAAATCGGTCCCATAATTTAATAGGCAAAACAAAAATAAATTGGTAAAAATGGTTTTTGTTTTGCTTTATAGTTTCCGGGCATATTTGGTCACATGGAATCCACGATAATGCCGATAACTATACATATTACGTCTATGTAATTTCATTCGTCAAGTCAGTTATGTTGTTTTAAAACATATTAGATAATTGTATACGATAACGAATTCAAGCCTAATCGCACGACAGAGGATCTCCTTTGATGAGTTTTAACAGCGTTAGTGGCACGTCCATTGTTTGATCGTCAACTAAAACAATATCAAAAGTGTTCATATATTGCTCCATATTTTCCTGAACCTAGAATGGTCAAAACATTAAATCTTCATTATACACTTAGAAAGAATGCACACTTACATGGTGAAAGAGGAAGCCAATTTTTATTACATGGGACGATGCAGGAACACCATCTGCCATACCAGAATCAGCCAATGTATCACCCATGAGTAAGATGTGATCTCGATTGTGAACCAAATCGTAGTAGTCACTCCCTTCCAGCATTGTTTCATTTTTATTAAAAGTATGGATTATTGGCTCCTGGAATCCGTTTAGCATTCCATCTTTAAATTGGAGAAAATTCGAGATAACCTTCACGTTGGGATAAAGGATTCCTGCTTGTCGAAGCATAGCAATAACACAATTTCCCAATCCAGCAGAGAATACAAGTACTGGGATATTGAGTTCATTTAAATACCAAAATAGTTCTTGTGTATTATTACGAACCGAATGGGCATATTTCTTTGTAATTTCATCAATTTCATTCAAATCAAAAGCGAAACCCCTGTAAAAAAAATCCCGAATTAGTTATAGAAATGAAAATTATATAAAATAAGGGATACAAAAATAAACATTTAAAAAATACTTTATTGGGGTTATTCTACATAATCAAACCCGTAAAATCAGGTTGTTGGCAATGTTCTTCTTCTGTTAACTTAAGATAAGAAGCAGAATAGTTAAGAGGAAAGCAGCAGATGCAAGATGTTGAGCAATAGAAGAAAAAAGAGCACATACGACATAAACAAATGGTAAACATAACAGCTATACATAAACACTCGCTATCAGGTATCTGCAGCAACAACACTTTTGACGCGCTCCATATCAATTACCTTCACGGCTTTGCACTTAGGGCGAACGCGTACATACACATTCCCACGAACTGAGAAAGCAGCCACCAGCTTTTTATCTCTTCGTTGCTGCATTGCAAAAGCGCATTAGCTCGCGGTTGTTTTTCGTAAGGCACTCGTGTATATGTATTTTCTCATCTGAGTTGGAGCCAATATCACGGAGCATTAGTGGCGTTTTTTTTTTTTTGCAGAAGCGTGCTACTGACTTAAAGAGGGTGGAGCGATCGGCTGAAGACGCCAACTTCACAATCACTGAAGCAGGGGAGTTGTTCGGCTTCGATATTCTAAACGCAGAGCGAATCTGTAGCGCAGGCAAATCCAAATTCTGGCACAGACTACCAAAGGTAGCTTCCTAATTCTCGTTGTCAACGTAGGGGAGACCATTGATGATGAAATCAGTGGATACAGCTTGGTTTTGGCAATCATTTACCTCGTTCTTAAGCTGCACCATTTCCTTTTTCAATTGCTCATTCTGCGCGATTTGGAATTCTGCCTTTGTCACACGTTCTTCGATTTTTCGCAGCGCTTTTCGAAGGTTCGCCAGCTCAGCCGTTAACTCGCCAAATCGCTGCATCACTCGCTCTTCAGACGTTTTTACCCGCTCAGCTATCTCTTCTACAATGCTCCTTCTCTGCAAGTCCAGTCGCTCTTCAATACGCTCAAGCGAGTGGCGAGTTTGTTTTTTTCAGCTTTATAGAGAGAACTGTTCTGCGGTGTCGATACCGTTTGGCGCGTAAATTTGCTTCTTGTTGACATTTTAAGCTTTGCTTGAAATTAAATTTAGGCAATTTGTTAAATACAAATATCGCACACACAAAATATAGTCAACGAAACTACTCGGTATGAGGTGTAGAGATAGATTTATGAGACTCGCAATCACTTAAAATGCAAATATATCAACGGAAACTCGGACTAAATGTGAAGTTACTACAGCGCACCAACAAACACGTCTACTGAGCTTGACATCTGTCTAATACAATAAATAGCACATAAATTACGCAATTCACGTTCGTGCAATATTTCATTTAAAATGCCAGATTTCCTGAAAATACATTAATATTTACAAAAGTAATTTCACTACTAAATAATTGCCTACTTTGCTACTTTTCTACTACCATTTTCGCACCAAGGGATTTTATTCTTTCCATTTCTCCGTCCTTCGTAGATGCAACCTTTTGTAAGGGAGTGTCAAACCAAGGCTGACAATTATTAACTAACCTTTTATTATTGAATCATGATTGCATAAGTTGTAAATTAGACTAACAGCCTCATTGCGTAAAGCTGAAATTAGTCCAGAACCCAGAACGTATACTTAAACGCAATCTGTATACGCAGAATTTTGTCGATTACTGGAGCCCTCAGTGTTGCTTACTACAGTGTTGCCACTCATCAATGCCTTTTCTTAAACTTACCTTTTCAACTACAATTTTTCGTGTTATAATAGATCGAACCTAAATATAAACTACTTAGTTTTCAACAAAAGACCTTAGTCAATAGTAAATTCCAAATATTTTAAACGTATTTTGAATAGGAAATTATAACTTTTTTATGACGAAGTGGCAACCATCTATAGAAGGAAGAAATCAGCTGACACGGAAAAATCTAAGTGCCGTAGATTTCTGCGCTACGGGCTACAACTATAGAAAAATTCTGTGCTGTTGAGTTTTCATTTACAAGGCGCTTTGGTAAGACAGATCGTGTCAGCTGACTCGGGTTTACGTACCGGTAGGTTTACGTTCTTGACTAATTTCAGCTTAAGTCGTAAATTACGGCCAAATTTACGACTCGACCACATTTGCATTGTCTATTAATAATAATAATAGATTGGCACTTACACATATGTTAGTGTTTGGCCGAGCTTCTCCTCCGTTTTGTGGCGTGCGCCTTGATGTTGTCACACAAAGCGGAGGGACCTACAGTTTTACGCCGACTCCGAACGGCGATTGTATTTTTATGAGAAGCTGTTTTTTCATGGCAGAAATACACTCGGTGGTTTTCCATTGCCTGCCCAGGGTCGACCGCTGTTTAGAAAAAACATTTTTCTCTATTTTTTTTTGCGATGTTGCTTTGACCAGGGCTTGAACCCAGGTGTTGTGGAGTAGAAACGCGCACTGTTTACCACTACACTACAGCGGCCGACATTGTCTATTGTCAAGCATAATAGCTGAAATACAATGCCGGCGAACGGCGAACTCACCACAGCGAAATTCGCGCTGTCAAAATTAGAACACCCGCAAGCATATGAAATTGAACACAGCCAAAGCGAAATGCGAACTTCGCTTGGCGGCGTTTCATGGCGATAGATTTATTTCTATCGCTCTGCTGGGCGATGACAGCTGTGCGTGCCAAAGGTGGCCGTATTTGTTTTGTGCTTTCAAAGTTTAAAAAGAAAACAACCTAAACACGATTTTTTTTTTGTTGTTTGAAAAATATAGTTGTGGATTCGTTAAATCTGGCTTGAAACAAATTATTTATAATAATCTTTCTTTGTTTTACATTTATATTTGTTATCATTTCCTCATTTCTAAATATGGTTTAGTTTTTTCTAAATATGGTCACCCAAATTATAAAGGCGACCAAATGGGATCAGCTGTTTTCGCTACCGCTCTTATTCTGTTTAAGTAGGCGAAATAGTTGGGCGAACGGTGAACGACAGCATCGCCCAATTCGGCGAAGTTTGCCGTTCGCCGGTATTGTATTTCAAGCATAAGGAAGGTCGGTGTTATGCAGAAATCTTGTTTGGTAAACTACGTGCAATTGTTGTTGCAGCAAACTGCAGCAAATTCGGTGTTGTCATATACAAAAATTTTAGATAATTGTTGTTATACACAAAAATTGCCGTGCTACCGAAAACCAGATAAATGAATTTATGCTGTAGGAGCTTTAAAGATTAGGGCACAGTTAATTGTCTGTACGATATCATAAGAAATATATTAATTGTGCACGTTATGTACATCTGAAATTTTCATTTCGTGTTGGCAATAGCCATGAAAACCATAATGAACGTGCAACCCTGTGCCAAACTCGACATAACCACCCCCGAGCAAACTAAGCAACCGCCATTTAATTTAAACAATCCAGTGCTGCCAAGTATTTCCGTTTTAATACATCAGTCGAGTCGAAATTTTGGGAAATGCCGTGCGATTTGAGGCTGATTACTTACATATCGCCCCCATTGCGAGAAATTATCGTATGAGCCGGAGACAAAATTGTACAGAAGAGCGTTTTTTCTACTATTAATTTTTTTTTACTACGAAGAGAATGTTTTTGTATGGGCACATACGATGATTTCGCCCACAAGAAAAAGATTGCATTGCAACATATAGACCGAGAGTCAAAGCCAAAGAATTGCAAGCATTTTATAAAAGCTGAATGTTTGATATTATGTCACATTTGAGGTGTAGAGAAATAGCCTGCCGTCAGTCAGTCCAATTCGATAGCGTGTTCCGTTAAATATAATTCTAGGAACAATATGGCTTTTATGAAGTTGATATTGATAATGACGTTATAATCAGGGCTGCAAACTTGGCTCAAACCGTGCCATTTTTGGCTCTATTTTACTCGAAATGGGACTTAATTGCCAAAAATGGCACTTCTGAAAAATACTAATGTTTCAATACATTTTTGTGAAATTCTTTACGCGGTCTTATTTTTCTCAACTAAATTTTTTATAGTGTATACAACTGGTTTTTCTTACTTTAGCATTGGACCTTTGTTTTAAGAATGTGTTTCTAATTTTATTGCTATAAAGGAAGAATTTGAAAGAATGCCACCTTTTTTGGCACTTTTTTCTTCTATTTGACATTTTTTTATCCTCACTTCATAGCTAAGTATAGTTGGCATCCCTGGTTATAATGATACAATTAGCGGTATCGAAAGAAGGTACATATGGTAATCAATAGTATATGTAGCGTTCATGAACCAAAAATATGTGGTGCTTTCAGCATCACAACACGCGACATACATATGTACAGAAGTATGCAATTTGCATTTAATATTATTGTAACAATATGGCCACACTTAGCATCACCTAATCAAAGAAGCAAGAAGAAAGTTTATTTCTGAGCGTTTTTGGCATCTGCAGAAGAATGAAAACAAACAAAGAAAACGAAAAATGCGCAGTGATTAACCCTACGAAGAGATAGAAGACGGTGTAAACCAAACCGAAAAACATCAAAAACGTTAAGAAAACTTTTTCCTGAAAATCGATTACATATACATACATCGATGGCTTTTTAGGTTGGTTCATGTGTAGCGTTCTTGTACGCGATAGTTTGTACCAGTTTTTACTAACTATTAAGTTTTGGTGTTCTTGTGCCCGAAAAAAATTGGAAGAAATGCGAAATTGAGAGCGCAAAGTGACATGTCATTTTGAGAAGTTGCTAGTTTTTACTGAATACATTTTTACTAGTAAGCACTTGCAACTGAGAAAAACCGCTGATCGCATGGGGTTTTATAGTTGAAATTGACAAAATAAACTTATTTAAATCTATATATGTAAATGTGAATGTATGTTTGTTTATTACCTTATAACTTTTGAACCACTACACGGCATCGCACGAAACTTTGTACACTTATTTGTTTTTACCTCAGGAAGGTTATAGGTATGGTTTCGTTTGCAAATATGGTGTCAACTGTGTGAAGGGGCGTGGCACCTCCCATAGGCCTACAAATTTTTAATCAGTTATAACTTCGGAACCCCGCGTCACATCGACATAATAAAAATCACATAATAAAAATATTAAAATGATGACATCGATTGATTGATGATTGGAAAAAAGTGCCAGAAACTCTTGTGTACGTGAGAGTTTGTATCCCTTTCTAGCACTTGCGCTTACCTACATTTGTAAACATATACCTTGACCGCTCACACGCGTTAGGGCTAACAGGTAATTACATGATTAATTACCTAAAACTACTAATGGACATTTATGTTAGCCTTCTCGTACATATCCCTTACGCATACCAGAAGTCTTAGATTGATTTCAGGTATAGGTCTGTTAGGCGTACCAGAAATATTTGTTAGATTTATGTTATATGTTTGTTAGGCCAACCACAAATCTTAAAGAGACTTCTAGTAGGTGTCTGCTAGGCCTACCAGAAGTCCTAGTTATACTTCTGGATCTCGTCCATTCAGATCGCCTGCCGGCAGAGAAGTCTATAAGAGACGGCTTGGAAACTAGTCCTTTCCCCCCCAGTTGTGGTGGCTATGGAAATTACACCCTTAGACCGCATGTCCTACGTGATATATTTACGGTACTGCTTGGAATCACGTCCACTTCAACAGCATCCCGAATCTGCTATCTTAATTATACATAAACTATTATATAGCTTAGAAGGAAAAGTGTAACAGGTTAACTTATTTTAAGCATTAATTTTAATTTTACTTTATTATACACAAATATTGTAATACATATTTCAAATGTATATACGTGAATGTGTATAGGTCAAATGACTGTAATAAGTAAAAAAAAAAAAATAAAAATAAAATATGTCTGTTAGGCCTACCAGAGGGTCAATTCCCGTTCTGCGTTATCGTGAAGTGATAAAAATAACACCTTTACACCGCATTTATTTCGGTGTTAATTTTATACTTTTCACTTCACTTCACGATAACGCAGAACGGGAATTGACCCTCAGAAGTCTTAGATATACATACTTCTGGTATATGTTTGTTAGGACTACCAGAAATATTTGTTATATAAGGACTCATGTAAGTCTGGAAACTTTTCTTTTTCATTTATTTAATTTAGGACTTTACGTGGTATTATTTATTAAGGTAAACAGCAGGTTTTAGTTCAATTCACAAATCTTTCACTCATTTATTTGGATTGAATTTGATTTTGACAATTGTGACACATGTGAATGCAGCGTTGGTTGTTTCTAGTTGTTTCATTCGCTCATTTTCAGCTTAAAGGTTCAATGTAGCATGCACATGTGGGCAAAGAGAGCAAGGCACTGATTTCAACAAGTGTCAAGTAAGCTTGCATGTATGTATTAGTTTCCTCGTAAAATATTTTAAATGTGTTGGAGTTTCTGGTAATCGCGTCTTGTAGGGAAGTTTTCGCTGGTAAAAATTTCCTTCCACTACTTTGCAAGTTTTTTGGATACGAGAACCCCAAAAAAGTAAAAGTTTTCTAAAACTTTTGATAGTTTTGGGTACGAGTACACTCCTATTGTTGCATTGGGCACGTCAAAAGTAGACAGTTGGGCGAATTTTATCAGTTGCAGCAAGGCTTGCGCTGCCAATGTTGCCTCTTCTATTCTCTCATAAAAAAAAAAATATATATATATATATATTTCATGATCCACTGATCGGATCTTAACCAGATTAGTATGGGACCACCTCTGGGACACTACCTTTCCGATGCAGAATTATCGAAATTGGTTGACGTGGTCCAAAGTTATGCGGTAACATACATAAAAAAAAAAAAAAATAAAATAAAAAAATATTCCGACGAACTGATAACCTCCTCCTTTTTTGGAAGTCAGTTAAAAATCAACGCGAATTTTTAACCAATTGAAATTAGCAGTTCCTTAATCTGGAATTTAGTTAGTAGGCTATAAATCTGCATACTTAGAAATTCCCTATAAAAAGTTTGTTGTTGTTGTAACATTTTTCCTGCTTTTCTACAAAGTTTGAAATTTGACTTATATGGTTTTTGTTAGATAATGAGCTATATTTTTATAAAAAAAA